>NW_022589717.1:35466284-35529626 GCF_004348235.1 Phoca vitulina
AAAGAAAGAAAGAAAGAAAGAAAGAAAGAAAGAAAGAAAGAAAGAAAAAAAAGAAAGAAAGAAAGAAAGAAAAAGAAAGAAAGAAAGAAAGAAAAAGAAAAAGAAAGAAAGGCAGACATTTTGGTGTAGGAGTGTGGAAGGTAGAATTCTTGCTACTAAAACTGTGAAGAAAACTAAGCACCTAGACGTTTATGTTACCTGTATTTGAAATTAAATAGTAACTTTCTTATATGCAGTAGTTCGAGATGGTTCTATTTCGAATACCTAAATTCATGTGTCTTCACCCCTATTATTTGCATTATTAATTAATGAAGCAGTAATCAGTTTTAAAAGTATATGTAACTAAATAAATAACCCCGAACTGAAAAACACATTGTCAGCAAAGGTACAGAAGTGAAAAGAATACCGCATTCAAGAGTCATCGTTTGAAAGGATGAAGTAGAGTGACCACGGCTAGAAGGAGAAGAAATTGAAGCAAATGACATCCTTTATGTTAATAAGAAACTCAAGCTCTACTTTGTTGGCAAAATCAGTAGTAGAAGTGACAGCCTTGGGGCGCCTGGGTGGCTCAGTCGTTAAGCGTCTGCCTTCGGCTCGGGTCATGATCCCAGGGTCCTGGGATCGAGCCCCACATCGGGCTCTCTGCTCAGCGGGGAGCCTGCTTCTCCCTCTCCCACTCCCCTTGCTTGTGTTCCCTCTCTTGCTGTGTTTCTCTCTGTCAAATAAATAAATAAAATCTTTAAAAAAAAAAAAAAAAAAAAAAAAAAGAAGTGACAGCCTTGTAGTGTATTCAATAATAAGGACTTCTATTTTTTTTTTTTTAATGTTTTATTTATTTATTCATGAGAGTCAGAGAGACAGAGAGGCAGAGGCAGAGAGAGAAGCAGGCTCCCCGCCTAGCAGGGAGCCCGATGCGGGACTCGATCCCAGGACCCTGGGATCATGACCTGAGCCAAAGGCAGACGCTTAACCATCTGAGCCACCCAGGCGCCCAAGGACTTCTATTTTTAAGCAAGTCTTTGAGAAACCATGAGTAATAGGAAAATATGAGAAACAGCATTAATTAATAAAATATAAAGTCCCAGTCAGGTTCAAAATTATTATTAATCAGTGGGTAATACTCTATAGAAATAGTAGCTACCACAAATCTTGTAAGAAGATTCAATATAAATTCTGTCTAGAAATGTTCAGAACATGGCTTACAGTACAGTACAATAATCTTAAAATGCTGAGGAATGGCTTAATAGAAACAAGTAAAGATACTTGAATGTAGTGTACTGTATTCTGAGCAATCAGTTGCAAATTAAAATGATACAGGTTTAATATTATTTTCCTATGGAAAAAATACCAGAATACTGTCTCTGTCTTGATCTAAAGCTTTGTGAATAAGCACATCATATTTAATAATATAAAGGTGTGTACAATTTATTTATACTTGTAAGTAAATAATTAAATAGGTAAGTCAAGTAACCAATTATATATTTCTTTAACTCAACGATAATTCAATATATATATATTTTTAAGATTTTATTTATTTATCAGAGAGAGAGAGACAGAGGCAGGCAGAAGGAGAAGCAGGTTCCTTGCTCAGCAAAGAGCCCGATATGGGACTCAATCCCAGGACCCTGGAATCATGACCTGAGCCGAAGGCAGACACTTAACCGACTGAGCCACCCAGGTGTCCCTAACTCAATGATAATTCAGTGAGCACTCTTGCCTACGTGATGCTGAGCTAAATTTTGTAGCATAAACAAAGATGGATAAACACATGATTCTAGTTTCAAGGATCCTACAGCATAAAACAAAATATATCTGATCAATATTTTCATAAAATAAACTAGAAAAAGAAAAAGTACAGAAGATGAGGTGTTTATATAAATCATAACAGAGCAAATCTTAGCCAATGCTTCCTTAATTGCCAACCTGGCTAGGTACAAGAAGTGTAAACGGTGAAAGGTGATGGTTCTACAGATACCATAGGGCGGTGGTGTCTTCTGTCGGTGGTATGAATCTCCAAAGCTGGGAAGAAGACAAGCATAGCTGAGATCCAAATACTGGTGTTGTGCTGCTTGCCAACTCACACCAACCTATTAATACTGACTTTCTGGATCACTATTACAGAGAAAATAATAGGCACAGCCAAGATTAATCACCGGTTGTCTCTGACTCCAGAGCTGGGCTCTAAAATAATGTGCTATTCTGCTTCTGCTATGTACGAATGTTATGAACATGAACATGTTATGAAATGAGAGGGAGAAAAGTGGAAAATAAGTGGAGAATTTTAGAATTGTAGTAGAAGAAACAGGACAGCGCTGTGGTAAGAGAGCTAAAGGGATACTATTTTATTCATATAATACAATACTATAATACATTATAAAGTTTAAAGTTTTCATTTTGTGGAATTTGTCCTTTTTTAATCTGAATATCAGAAAGTAAAAGGGTACCTTCAACAAATTTATGGAATTTAGAATAGCTTCCTTGGGAACATTTTGCCAAGCATCTCTGGCAATACTCTTGAGAAAACACTCACCTAATTTTTTTTTTTTTTTGGTTGTTTGTTTTCGTTGTGTTTTTTTTTTTTTCTTTTTTGAGAACATGAAACAGAGAACCTATTTTATTCTCCTTTTGATCTCATTTTAAATATCTCTCCGGCATACAAAAGTATTAGTGATTTAATTTTTTTTTCTAAATACAATGTTGTATCTTTTTGTATATATTTTTGAGCATCCCATGTTCATTTATATTCCTGCTTGCATGAGTGGTTTTAGCAAGTCCATAGGTATAATTGGATAAGCACTATATGGATCTCTCTAATTAGAATTTTCAGTAACTTGAGCAGGAACAGCTTCTACTCTGATATGCATGTGTAATTTCCACTAAAGTGAGCAAGCATAACTAAGGACAATGTTTTCCCCTTTGAGCACTTTGAAATCTATGTGCTCCAGATGCTACGGAGACTCCTATGACTATTTCCTTATTCAAACTGTTGATTTGTTATGGCAATATAATTCCTTATGAAATCACTTTTGTTTGTTTAAAATAAGTTTTAGACCCCTCCAAAGTAATATAAGTTCTGGTTATAGAGGCGTTAACTTTTCAGTGATTGAAGAAATATTTGCTAAGTGAAATGGAAATATTTGTCAAGGCCATCCATGCTTCTAGTTTGATGATTCTGGACAGGATGCTGATACTAGCTGGCAGAAAGATATGAACATCCCTGCAGATTAAAGTGCAAATTTTATTGCTGAAAACAGCAATACACAGAAAAGCCATAGAGCCTTTCAGCTTTCTGACAGCAGCTTGCAGAATCAGTGCACTGAATCACTCAATATCTTTAAGTGTCTATCCTATTCTGGAATTCTCATAAACATCTGCTCACACTGTACCCTTGCCAAGTTCCAGTTTTAAGAATATACAGTCTTCAAGATTAAATAACTGTTGGGCTAAGCACTTTTTCTAGAGTAAATTGTGATTGAATATTCTCTTAATTAAAAAAAAGAGGGTGGGGAAAAGTACAAGGTGATAATATAACATCATATAGAGATCTAGGCCTCAGATATATAATTCCTTTTCCAAAAAATCACAATTTGAACTTGATTTTTACTGAAGTAGAATGTTACATTGCATACAAAAATTAAAATACCTTGGTGGCTCAGTTGGTTAAGCGACTGCCTTCAGCTCAGGTCGTGATCTCAGGGTCCTGGTATCGAGCCCGGCATCGGGCTCCCTGCTTAGGGGGTGTCTGCTTCTCCCTCTCCCTCTGCCCCTCCCTTGCTCACTCTCTCTTGATTTCTCTCTCAAATAAATAAATGAAATCTTAAAAAAAAATAAAATACTTTAATTCCGCAGTGGTAAGGCAATACTAAGGGGATTTTCAAGAAATGTTTTGTAAGTGATTTGTAGATACCAGGGCCTCTACTAGGTTGAGTGGATACAAAAAGGACAGTGAAATAGTCTGACCTTCAAACGCTTAGCCCCATAAACAACTAAGTCCAGAAAAATGTGATAATACCTTGTTTGAATGGCACAGTCTATGCTCAAATTGGTTTTGTTGCAATCTCTCAATATAAAGAAGTCACTCTTCCCTAAATGGGAGAAAATTTGATTTTAAGCTGGTCCTTGGTGATACACATTCAGAAAAAGTTGAATAGATAATCACAAAATGTAATGCTGTTAACACCTTATAATAACCAGTTGTTCTTTTGAATGTTCTTTTGAATGGAGCTACTAAGAATACCAAATTGGATCCTGGCTAATGTTGGAAACATAGTGATACATTTGAGGCTCCTTTTTCTCTAGTTCTTATTGACTTGATTTATTAGAGGAAACACTATAGTCACTTAGAGATTTATTGAGGTTTACTCAGATATCCATTAATATATATATATATATATTTTTTTTTGGGGGGGGGGGAATAACACTTCCAGAAGTCACTGATCTTGTTTTCATTTCCCAAATTCAATTTGTAGAAGAGGACTTTAATTTCAAATATGTAAAATACCTTATTGTTGCCCCATGTACTTCAAGTAAAATCACATTTTTGTTTTTGCCTGAATTGTGTACAGTACAGTCAAGGCTGAATTATATGTAGACATTTACTATGCAACTTATTTACATTCAAGTTTCTCCTATCAACCAATATAATTCTAGGTTACTATTAACCATCCACATTTTAATTTGATATGGCTGGGAAAGTATAATTATAAATGTATACGTGTAGAAATCCATATATGTATTTTTAATCCAAATTAAAATGATTAGGAAAGTTTTCCTTTTATCATTTACTTCTTAAATTTATTCATGCCTCCGTTTTTATTCATCATTTTGAATAACCTAGAGTTAATTGTATTTGCCTTTTCTTTAATTCCATTTATGTGTACTTTAATTTTGTTCCTTCCTCTTCTACTTCCTCTAACTTTGATTAGGATTTTAAGAGTGTTACCCAGCATAAATGAGTTCATAAAGCACATTTCTGACATTTTCTTATAGTGTTCTTTGTTGCTAGTATTTTCCTATTATATCACTACTGCTTCTGAAAAGTATGAAACATGCATTGGATTTTTACAAACCTGTTTCTGGTTTACACATAGCATAAATAATCCCATGTGGTAGAAAACCCAAAGAGAGGTTAGAAAAACAAATATACATTAATGTGATTACTGTTTAATGCCTAAGAATATATATAACTTCTCCTTACAGGTGGAAGGAGGTCCTATAAAAGAGAAGGCTGACTATTGCCTGTAATCTGAGGGAGGAAAATGACATGAAAGAGCACAAATTAATGTTGACTTAATTTTTTCACTGTGTAAGGGAGTCCAAGTGTTAAAAATCAATGGGTGCCAGCCTTAGGCTTAAAGACAATAGTAAAACAAACTATGGATGGATGTATTAGATGGTTTCAGTGTAGTCCTATTCCATTAGTAGTTTTTTATAATTAAAACTGTGGAGTAAGGGGAGTGACTTTTTCCACCATTGGCCATTGATATCAATGAGAGCTATCACTGTCATCACCCAGAACTGATGGGAGAGAAATGGTCTCAGAAATGTATTCTCTCTTTCTATAGATAAAACTTTCAAACAACAAAGATTAAACAAACAAAAAAAAAAGGTTAGCAATTTTGGAATTTACATCTATTTGTTTTTTTTTTTTTTTTTTTTTAAAGATTTTATTTATTTATTTGACAGAGAGAGAGATAGCTAGAGCAGGAACACAAGCAGGGGGAGTGGGAGAGGGAGAAGCAGGCTTCCTGCCAAGCAGGGAGCCCGATGTGGGACTCAATCCCAGGACACTGGGATCATGACCTGAGCCGAAGGCAGACGCTTAACGACTGAGCCACCCAGGCACCCGGAATTTACATCTATTTGATATTTAAAAATGGCAATGTGTGAAAGAAGTGCCTTCTCTCAGCTAATGACCCTTCCTTATAAAGCCAAACTTGTATATGCCTATAAATCTATGAGTTGGGGGAGACACAAACATATATAATCCATAACACACATACTTAGATTCAGGTAGTCATGGCTTCATTTAGTATTTTTCCATCCCAAAATCTTATTGATGATTTTAAACTTAGCTTTAATGTTCTCTTTCATCCAGTTGATCTGCTTGAAGAGAGACGGAGGCCAAACACACCATCACTCAAGAATTCATGGTTCCCCGGCCACCAGAATAATCCTGGTCCGATTCCAGCAACTGTAACTCTAACTACATGGTTGTTACAAATCACTGACAGGGAATGATCAACACATGGCTGATATATTTTGAATGATAATTCTTCCATTTTTGTCTTAAGGATCCAAAGACTGTTCATTTCCTCTGGCAGAGCTTATCTCACAAAATTCTGTGGTTTTAATATTCTATTTGAAACTCCATGTTGTTATATTTAAGACATTAAATCCATTCTGTGTTTTAAAGTGAATTTGGTGGGTACAGATCCCATTATAACATTTTATCATAATTTGTCACATATTTGATAAATTTGGAAGGCATTATAATATTTATTTAATTAAAATAATCTGCAGTTGAATTAAGAAAACAAGATGAACATGGGTATGTTAGATACATATACATATATATATTTAAAGGGCAACATAGAAAAACAGTCTTTGTCATAAGACAATGAATGGGAATCAAGTAATGGTGTACACTATTATAAGTAATGATACTATATATCATATTTATAAATAAATATATCGATGTATAATATTTGAAAATTGTTGAATAGTTAACATTTACCTACTGGACTAAGCTCTTCATATCATTCTATCCTCACAAAGATCTTATACATTATGTAGTAAGTCCTATGAGATCAAAAGATTGACAAGATCAGTTTGGCAGTTGGAAAACCGTGAATGCAATGGCTGGGAATCGGTATGATTTTAGAATGAGGTTTTCAGAGAACTTTGTGCACTCAGCTAAGATTGCTAATCTTATTTGTTGCTTAATATATGTCAAGCATTGCATGGAAGGCTGTACACATAAGAAATAATACATTTTACACTTATAAGAGCCATATTAGATGGGTCCTTCTATTATTTCCATTTTACCATTGGCAATACTGTAACACTGAGGTTGACTTGGCCAAGGTCACACAAAGAGTAAGTGGCGAAGCAAATTTTCTCAGGTAGGAAATGGGGAGTCACGGTATCTGATTAAGTTGTGTAAGAGAGGGAGGAAAATAAAGATTAAAGGTGTTGAGTTTTTGAGGGTGGTGAAATGCGAAAATTGTTTCACCACGGTCAAAATAGGAAATCAAAAGGAAATCCAATAGGGAGGACTTAACTGAAATAACATGCTTTCTTCTACATTTTCAAGACATGAAGGAACTAGGTTAAAATTCTCAAGGGTACTATTATGAAAACTGAACCAAGACCTACTATTTTTTTTAAAACTTTACTTGACTCTCTACAAAGACAGAATCACCATAAGAATGTTAAAAATCCTCAGAGGGATAGTTCTAGATGATGTATTATTAGCAAATAGCCTCTAATTTACATGTAAGTGTCAGACTTTGGTACACAGCCAATTTATTTATATATTTTCGAGTTAGAGAGTGAAAGCATGGTCTCAGGAGAGGAAAAAGAGGAAAATCTTGATAGTATATTTACACTAAGAATAATAGTGCCAACGACAGGTCATTTATGTACTATTTTTCAGTTGTTGAAAAGATTGCAAGCTAGAGTGTTAGCAAAGGATCTGTGCATCTCCCGTGAAGTGGGGTCAGAGTTATCTATGGAGAGGGAACCTCTAAATTCACGTCAGGTTCTAATACTTACTAATTTGACTTCAGGCACATCTGTTTAATAGTCTCAATATGCTCATTTTAAACATGTGAATAATTTTAGAGATCACCAGATTATTTATTAAATGAGATAGTTCATGTAAATGTACTTTGTAAATTATTATATAAGTGTGGAGGGTTTGTATAATAAGCCCAATTTTCCGGGGTTTCCATTGTAAGTGGCAGACAGACACTTACCAGCAGAGGGAGAATACAACACTGAAGTTCTCTTTGTTGGATGAAGGAGACTGATCTCAGTATGAAACAGTTCAATTTCCTGGGTTTTGACTTATGTCTTTCAGAATGTAGGCAGCATTAGTCGAATCAACAACCAGATTTAATTTTTGTTTTGAGAAAGTTGCATGGATAATCCCATGTTTAATTTTAAATAAAAACATTTAGAAACAATGTATTTTCTACATTGCCTTAGCTTTGGTGTGTGTTGTGGGGGCGATGAAACCAAAACATTTCTGCGTTTGAGGTTCTGTGTGTGCCTACTGAATTTGTAGGTTAATCAAAATACATAATAAATTATTTCTGTAATTTCACTCTTTTAATCCAGTCACCCATTTCCTTAATGTTTAATTTCCTGCTACTTTTATTTTATTGCAGCACACTAACACTGAATTAGACTTCAAAATAGTTATTTGCCTATTTTAGTAATTTTTGTCTGATTTAAAATGTTTCATTATTTATCTAATCTTCCTGGCCATTCAGAGCTCTCCAATTTGGAATTTTTACAGTTCAAGATTAATTATAAAAAAGGGTATTATAATGTTAGAACTTCAGCCTTAAAAACACAATGCTTAACCAGGCTAGAATGCCATTGAAGAAATGTCCTTGACAACTACATTATCAAACAACATCAACTGGGTTAGCAAAGGTTAAGACCGACAATTACCTCTGGTTGATGCTCAAATGGTCACTGTGCATCCTGGCATTTTATTCATCTTATTCCAATGGAATGAGAGTTTAAGTACACAAAGTAATTACCTGAAGACTGAACAGATTGGATTGGACATTGCGTCCTCATCAAGATTCAGTAGCAGTGTAGAAGAATGAAAACGAGCATAAAGTGGAAAGGAAATAAAAGATTTGTATACAGAAAGAAAAATCTATGTGATTCCTTAATTGATATGAAGAAGAAAGGGTGCTTGTACAACTTTAAATTGTGTTTTTCCACAACTTTTTAGATTGGCATATGACTATAAACTTAATTGCTTTGAAGATTTCTAGTTATCGTTCATGCAAACTTAAAGAACCAAGTCTGGTCAGAAAGGAAACAGATGGGGAGGGCGCTGCCACATACTCTCCGTGAGCTTCGTCACTGCATTGTCATTCAAAGCGGAAGTTCACAGAGTTGAAACAGCGCCACAAAAACCAGGCACCACCCATCATAATTGAGCTATATACAATTGTGTCATAAAACATAGCTGTATACATAATAAAAATCCTCAATTCTGTCAGGTGATTTTCCTTAAATTAAAAAGATCTCTGAAATAAATCCAGCTTATATTAAAAGAAAACAGATGTTTTATTTTGTATTTACTCAGACTTGGATTGACACCTAATTATTTTACATATGAGTCTGGAAATAAATATGTATTGCAGTTTGTTTCTCAGAATAATAATAAAAAATAAAGTTGACAAATGAAACAAGTAATAAATATGCTGACTACTTCTTATAAGAAATTCTTTGTAGTTGTCATGAATCTCAGTTATGAGATCCTGTCACTAATTTAGAAGCCTAGAAATAGTTTGGATAGATAACATTAAATGTAGCTGACTATTGAGGGAGAACTTCATGATTGAGCTAAGTTGAATGTATTTTTAGTCTGAAATTGCTCTTTGAGCATACACATAGCAGTGGGAAAAAATCCACTTGAAATATGGTGAGTGTGTCATAAACACAAGATAAGCAGTATGAAATAGAAGAGGAAAGTTCTACTCTAAGGATACATGGTACAGTTGCATAACAAATAATAGAAACATATACAAATTCTTTGTAGGATTCTTGCTAATAGAATGAATATATAGCTAAAAATGAAATATTCATTAATACAGTGCTAAATTATGAGACACCCCTAAGATGAAGTAACATATAGTCCTAAAAAAAGAATGAAAGTAATTCATTTGCAGTTAACATAAAAAACTTTTTATAAAATATGCATATTTGGGTGCCTGGGTGGCTCAGTTGGTTAAGCGACTGCCTTCGGCTCAGGTCATGATCCTGGAGTCCCGGGATCGAGTCCCGCATCGGGCTCCCTGCTCAGCAGGGAGTCTGCTTCTCCCTCTGACCCTCCTCCCTCTCATGCTCTCTGTCTCTCATTCTCTCTCTCTCAAATAAATAAATAAAATCTTAAAAAAAAAATAAAAATAAAAATAAAATATGCATATTTTAGAACAGGGTTTCTAGTAAATCCCATTTGTATGTAAATAATAAAAAAATAAATTATAAGCTTAATGATTATAAATTTAAATAAATATAAGTTTTGAAAGAAAAAGCCAGGAACTGCAACTACCTCTAGGAACCGACAGATGTGAATAGATATAAGGAGGGACCTTGTAATATTTTCCTTATACTCTTCTATAAAGTTGGAAATGTTTAGCATGATAAAATGTTGCATGTATTACAATAAAATTTTTTTTTTGAGGATGACTGCTCCATTTCACTTCATCCCTAATTGTGTTCATCTTTTATAAACTTTGGCTTCATATATCTTTGGCCTTTCAAAAAATACAAAGTGCTCTTTGAGGATTTATTCCAAGGTCTTCCTATGTGTTTTTTTTATATTATTTTGGTAATAAACATTCTTTTGTTAGAAAATTTCTATATCTAATTTACCTAATTCAAAAACTTATATCTGGGGAACATATTTAGTGTTCCTATTTTAAATCAATTAGAACATGGTAATGTTGGACATTTAATTTAAATCTCTCTTAGAAGATATGTATAATGATTTTTTAATGACTACCCTAAAAGCATTTTCAATATTCTAAATTATTTAGTTTAGTATTGTTTCAAATTTAATAACTGTTTTTATTATCTATATTGTATAATGCTGCATATATAATGGTATAAAGAAATCATTTACATCTGAGATTAAATATTTACCCAAATGAATATATAATATATATATTATATATAATATAATTAAATGACCATTGTATTACCTGAATGGATTTCCCCTTGTAGATTGATCTTTAGCTGTCTTATTTGCTCCTGTGATTATAAACCTTCAAATATTTAATGATGAAGCAGTACTATTTACTGAAAGCTTCAAAATTCAAATTTATATTACCTAGAAAGAGAAATGTATCATTTTAAAACCCTAAAACTAGTCTTGAAAAAGCTCATCAAGCTAATTTTGTCTATTTCCAATAAAGAGCGGGAAAACTAAGCAAACGGTCACATACTATACACTTTGGCAAATTTGAGTCAAAGTTTCAGAGATATTAATGATGTAGAATCAAAATACCTATAAACTAATTTGATAGACGCCTACCTGACTCTTGAAATGAGATTGGTAGTGACACATTCACCACAAATTGGGAAGTTTGGGGGTGATTAGTTTTGAGGTTAATATTCTTTAGTTTGTAATCCTTAGGATTTGAGGCTGTGGACTAGTGGAGACATTTATTAAATATAAATAAACAATAAGTAAGTAAATAAATAAATAAGTAAGATCAAAGCCAAGGAAAGAAAACTAGGCTTGAGCTGCATCACAGCCCTTGGTGTATTGAACCACCCAAGGTAAAGTATGTAAAGGAAAAAGAGTAGAGGAATAAGATACCAAGATTTGAAAAGGAGCCATAAAGGGGACTAAGAAAAAAGGTGAGGCTGAGTAAAAGAAACCCTAGTGAGAGTTTATCATGGAAAGTCAGAGAATTGTTTAAGAAGGTGGAGCATACAGCATTGCCAAATGCAGCAGTAAATTATGGATGCAGACTAAAAATGTTTGTGAATGATAATTCCCCATAGACCTGATTTCCTCTCAATGCTCTCTTATGCAATATTCGCGAAGCTATTAAAACAGTGACTTGCGTGTAGGAAACACCGTGGGAGTGTTTGATAAAATTTCAGAAGCTAATTCAGTAAGAGTCAGATTTCAGGGGACTGAGAACCAAGACAAAGACAACAATTGTACACTCTTCTTTCAAAAAGATTTTATATAAAAAAAGAAAAGGAAGAGGTATATGAGTGGGATAAGATTTATAGACACAGAATTAATAGTTAATAAATGTTGGTGACAGAAGGTTGAGAGTTCATACGTGATGATCCTAATTTTATCAGTTAAATTGGAAAAAAAGGGTCACCTGTGGTGGGGGTCATAGGACTTAAACTGAGTGGCAAAGATCCAGAAACATCATTTGGTGGGATTAGGTTTTCACAAAAGAAAAGGGGAAAAAAAAAAAAAAAGATCTCCCTATTGTCAATAAGGGGCTTACGATCACTGCTTCTATTCTCTGATTCTATCTTGAAACTTCTGCTCCTTCCATGTGAAGTGAATAAAGGAGGACATTTTCCGGGCCCAGTTGTGGGTATGCACAATCATGTTAGACTATTGTCTGCTAAAATGGTGGTGCCTGCATCCTTAGTGAAAGTGAAAATTCAGAGAAGGCCAAAATATTTTAAATCTTTTTTTCCTACCTCAAACAATTGCAAGTGACTGACTTATTTTCATGGTAGAAAAACTAAGTAAAAGATCAAGTGTCTAAGATAAGACCAAAGTTACTGACAATGTAAGTTCAGGGCACTGGCCTCAAGGGGCTCCTAATAGAATATGTCGCCTGCTACTGCTTCTGTGGACAAGCCATTCGGGATGAAACGAGTCACTGACGCATTTGCAGGGGTTTTCTAGTTGTTGTTATTTAATTATTATATGGATAAGGGAATACAAGGGAAGGTTTTAAAACACTTATAAGTGATGATTAAAGACACTTGGGTAGTAGTGAATCGTCCTTCACAAAATCCACTTATCTTAATTTTTTGATGCCCCTAGAATTCATTATCTACAGCTCCTTAAGATGAACATAGGAAATAAGGGGAGAAACTCTTCCAAATCATGACTTATGGAAAGAAGGAGGTATAATATCATGTACAATCGAGATGAAAGTGCTTGAATAGGAGTGTCTTCTGCATCTGTGCTGATAGCTTGGCTTAGAAATGACACAGCATAACATAAATAACACAGAAGAATTAATTTAGAAATAGTCAGTGAAAGTTGCATAGCACTTCATGAAAGGCTATAACGAAATCCCCTGCGTGACTCCATGGCAGAAAACCTAAGTGTGCCTCATTTCCACATTGAATACTGGGGAAGCTTCCTAAAAACCCGGCCTTCCTTCAATAGATTATCTCATAGAAAAAAAGACATCAACCCTCCATAACCCTGAACATGAAATTAGAAATCTTACTAAAAACAGCTGCAGCTGCTTTTCAAGAGAAGAGGAGGTGATGATGTGGTAACAGATGCTCAGCTTCTCCCTTAGTGACAAAGCATATTGGTGACTTCAAGTAGGGCTGGCATCTCGGAGAAAGCAATTAGGTTCTTCATGAGTGATGGTGGTAAAGAAACCAAAGTAATTAGGACAGATTAAAGCAAAGAAAGATAAATATCTTGCCCAGATAGAGGTCGAAGCTACCTGACCACAATTACTTTGGCAGGAAACAGAGCAGTGCATATGGTCATGGGCAGCGATGCCTTAATATCCCAAATGTATATTTCATGTGAAATGGTTATTAAAAGCCTTTGATTTAAGATGTCTTATGTAGTCACATCAAAAAAACATATTTGCTGAAAATATTTGCTGATGGTCGTTTAAAAAAGGGAAATGGGTAAGTTTCAATACTATTATTTTTGGGAGGAACTTTTAAATTTTATACTTTAAAGACACAGCAGATTCTAGGAGATAATAATTATGAATTTGAAATCTACTCTCTAATTTTATATGGGTATTATCTAGTTGGATTGTAAAAAGCTCTTTTTTTTCAGACACACTTGCTAATTTCTACATTTTTGCTAGGCTGCTATCATGATGTAGTGCGCTAGCATCCTGAATATTACTTGCTGGCAAGATACAGGAGCACCCGAAATAATACATAAAAGTATTTAGTTTAGGCATTGCAACCAATAAATACACCTAAAAGAGTGGCTTAATTGTAGTCTTTTTTTTTTTTTTAATTGTCTTAAAAACAAAAGTAAAGGTGAGAGTGATTCTATGGTTCTTTTTTTTTTTTTTCCTATAGTTCTAAGATCAGAAAATTGAGGAGTTAAATGAGAACTATATGAACTAGTGTCAAAGGCACAGATTAATAAACCAGCCTCCTTCAACAGGGATTAAATTTTCAGCTACACTCTATCATGGCCAGCTCTAGGTTGCTAAGAATATTCTTATTTGTCAGAGAATACCAGACACTTCTCTGATAGCATGTCCGTCTCTCCACCAGCATTCACATGGATGACTCTTTTTTTTTTTTTTTTTTAAGTTTTTATTTAAATTCCAGTTAGGACAGTGTTATATTAGTTTCAAGTGTACAATATAGTGATTCAACACTTCCATACAATGAGTGACTCTCTTTTTGATGGAGATGAAGATCCTAAAAGATACTTACGTAATCCATGGAATTAGGAGTTAATGTTGAAACTACTTAGGAAAAATGGACTAATAATAAAGTGACAATTTTTACTACTATTAACTCTTCTTGTTTCCTTCCTCTAACACACACAATTTAGATGTTTGGTCCCTTTGGGAGACTAAGACAATTTTGCTAGATTGAGAGGCACATCAACTTTAATCTGAGATTCAGGGAATGCTCATGTCCAAAGTCAATTCTATGAAACTGCACTGAATTTATATACATTTTAAAATTTCTCTAAATCCTCTGATCCTCATTTCCATCTCCTGCCAACATCATGACAATCCTTACAGCAATAGAGGCTAAAGGCAAGATTTCTGATGCTATCTTTTGGAGAGCCTCCTTAATTTTTCCTTTGAAGATTCACTATTCACAGCAGTCAAAAATAATTTAGGCATTATACACTAAATATTCCAAACACATCTTTCTTATTTTTTTTTCCTTTTGCAGAGTATGGAATTGAAGCCACGTAACTGAAATAAGAAAGAACAAAAGAGAACAGCAGTAATTGAAATGGCATGGCCATTAAAAGGAGTCTTGAGAATTACTATAACAAAGAATAGGGGTACATATGAAATATTTTCTTCCCCCACTATCTAATTCTGTTTAACTAAATTTTAAAATATTCCTCAACAAATGCAATCACTGACATACTAATTGTTACAGTTTATATTTTCATCATGCTGCAGATGATGAAAAAACTAATCCTTAAATCCTTTAGTTTTTAGCCAATAGTTACATTATACACGACATAAGAAAAGTAATATACAATAAACACACCTAAAGCATGTTTAAGACCTAATTTTTTAATGTTTAATTTTGTTTCATTTACTAGAGGTACAAAAGTAGCTCTTACTCTCACCAGCGAACTATGAAATTTTTGAGAGCAATGTGCTCAAACTAGCTCTTACTTTTTTTCCCCTCAAGCTTTTATGTAAGTTCTAGTTAGTTAACATACAGTGTCATATAAGTTTCAGTCTTATTGGCTGAGTGAAAATGCAGACTGCTTTATGTGATAGATATTTTCTGTATGTCAAATCTGCAGGTCTAAGCACAAGTATGATGAGTGTATTTATATGAGGAATCTAAAAAAAAAAGAAAAAGAAAAAAAAAAGAAAAAGAAAAGCAAACTCATAGGAAAAGAGATCAGGTTTGTGATTACCAGAGACAGAGGGTGAGGGGAGAGGAAAATGGAGGAAGATGATCAAAAGGTACAAACTTCCAGTTATAGTAAGTACTAGGGGTGTAATGTACAACATGAGGTCTACAGCTAACGCAGCTGCTGTGTGATACATAGTTGTTAAGAGTAAATCCTATGAGTTCTCTTTACAAGGAGATTTTTTTACCTTTTTTCTTTTTCCTTTCTTTTCTTTTTATACCTATATGAGAAAGTGGCTGTTAGCTAAAGGTATTGTAGTATCCATTTCACAGTATATGTAAATCAAAACATCATGCTATATGCCTTCAACTTACATAGGGATGTATGTCAATTATTTCTCAACTGGGAATGCTGGGAGAAAATCTCCCTCACCATTTTTTTTATTGGCAGAAATATATTAAAATAAAATAATTAATTTCCTAAGCTTTTCTGGGTTTTTCTAAGTAAAAGAATAACTGATAAAATTAGCTATTTTACAAATCTTAATAAAGACCTTGGTTACATTTCTCAGAAAATACAAAAGACTGGGTAAAAAAATCCTTTTTAAGCCTTATAGTTTACAATCTTCTTTCAAAAATTGAAGGTAAACATATTCAAAATGTCTGCCTAAAGATCATTAAAAATCGTCAATGCTTCTACTTCACTTTGTAATTTTGGGTGCATACTAAGGAGTTCAAAAAATTGAGTGACATTGCTTTAAGAAGGCAAAGTTTCTCAAAATAATCATTTATAAGAATGCAAAGTAGAAAAAGAATTAATGATAAATCTTGCTTTTATCAAAACTACAGCTAAGATCGGGCGCCTGGGTGGCTCAGTTGGTTAAGCGACTGCCTTCGGCTCAGGTCATGATCCCGGAATCCCGGGTTGAGTCCCGCATCGGGCTCCCTGCTCAGCAGGGAGTCTGCTTCTCCCTCTGACCCTCCTCCCTCTCATGCTCTCTGTCTCTCATTCTCTCTCTCTCAAATAAATAAATAAAATCTAAAAAAAAAAAAAAAGAATTGTGAAAAAAAACTACAGCTAAGATCATGTAATAAAAATTATTCACTTAATTTAGTAATTAGTTATTATAATCTGCAATATATTTAATTGTATATCAGTAATACAGGGATTATAACTCATTCAGAAAAAAATAAAGTCAAAGTGCTATGGACTAACAGAAAAAATTAAGTTTAAATTTATACACATATTTTTCTTTGAGAGTTGCATGACTATATATTTGAGATGTCAATTTACTAACAAGGAAACATAATTATTTAAAATAATTTTAGCAGGCATGAAATAATTTTAGCAGGCATGAAAATAAAAATGTTTGAAGACCATTTTACTAGAGGACCAAAATATTGCTATATTCTTTTTCCCACACGCCCCCCTAAACACACACACACACACACACACACACACACACACACACACACACACAATTTTCCATAATATCCCTGGGACAGTACTATTGCTTGTAGAAACTCCTAATTCCTATGGCAAACCTGAGGGGCAAGATACTGCGTTCTAATGGAAAGTAGATGCAAATATTGAATATACATCTTTATATTCAGGGATAAACATAAGAAAGAGCAAATAAAAAAGGTACACCACAGAGCTAATAAAAAAAAATGATAATATATCATAAGGAAAAAGCAACATTGCCTGAGAACTCAGGAAAACCATGTATCTAAATTGAGATTATTTTGAGATAAACAAAAGAAATAAAAGCCACATACTTTGTATATTCAAAGATGCATGATTGAATGTGAATGACTTTAATGAAACAAGAAAAAGAATTCCATAATGAGGAGAAAACTTAAGACAGATACAGTTTTACTTTTAAGCCAATACAGAACATTAACAGAAATCTTACAGCCAAAAGAGAGCAGACTATAAATAACAAACATCAGGAAACACGGGAAAGATATGGTATGAAATGAGAATATCCACACTATTATTTATTTGTATTTATGTATTCAGTCATACATTTAATAAATGTGGGAAAAGACATGAATTAAACACTAAAGATATTATACTGAGTAAAACAGAAAGGATTCCTGAGTCTAAAATCTGAAGGAAGAGGTATACTATAATCAATTAACGAGACAGTAATGTTAATATTACAACTGTCATTAGTTTTGGACAAAAGCAGCCTGTGGTAACCTGATGGAATAAAATATGGTGATTTAACCTGATTTAGAAAGTTTTTTTTTTTTTTTTTTTAGTTTTCCCAGGACTGATGATAGAGGTGAGAACTGAAAATTTAATGAAGCAAAAATAAAAAGGGAAGGGGCACAAAACTGGGAGTAATAACACTTGCAAAATCCCATTGTGGTAACTGGATGGCATGTGTATAGGAATAAAATAATTCAACATCAAAAATCTGATACAAAATTACTAAAAATAAAACAACTGAAAAATCAGAATTATTACAACGAAATATATCTAATACACATAATATCAATATACATATATTAAATGTATTATAGTATATACATGATATTGTATGTATATATTATATGTGTTATATGCCTATACTTTATATATATATATTTTTAAAGATTTTATTTATTTATTTGAGAGAGAGAGAATGAGAGAGAGCACATGAGAGCGGGGAGGGTCAGAGGGAGAAGCAGGCTCCTCACTGAGCAGGGAGCCCGATGCGGGACTCGATCCAGGGACTCCAGGATCATGACCTGAGCCAAAGGCAGTCGCTTTACCAACTGAGCCACCCAGGCGCCCTATACTTTATATATTTTTGTAAATTTTAATCGTTGTGTTTTTCGGACATGCCACATGTTACATTGCGACTGTACATTTAATTCAAAACATGTAACTTGCCTCCCCAAACGCACACTTTTTTGTTTTAAACCATAGTAATAGTAAATTGTGAAATACTCAGTTCTGGGTAGATCTCCTGGTTCTGAATTTTGTAATTATTTTCACTTGTTTTAAGGATTTTACTTTTCTTATTATACTTATTTGTTAGTGTTTTTTTTTTTTAAGGATTTTATTTATTTATTTGACAGAGAGAGAGACAACACAAGCAGGGGGAGTGGGAGAGGGAGAAGCAGGCTTCCCAGAGAGCAGGGAGCCCGATGCGGGGCTCGATCCCAGGACCCTGGGATCATGACCTGAGCCAAAGGCAGAGGCTTAATGACTGAGCCACCCAGGCACCCCTTATTTGTGTTAGTTTTGATTCATCTTCTTGCCCATTTAAATTTTTAGTATTCCCAAGTCTGTATCATCTACAAATCCAATTAGAGTTCAGTGTGTTAGAAAAAAAAAGAAGTAATAATATCTACCAGCTTATTAATAGATGTGACAACATTCCAAGTGTATCACTAGAGTTTTACTTCATTATACCAGTAAAGGTCAGTGCTATTAAAGCTTATCATATTTTTAAAAAGATAGTACTACATGAAAGCTTGATTATCAAAGAAGTGTTCAGAAGAAAGTAGTATTCGAGTTGCATTTCCACATCTTGCAAAAAAAAAAAAAAAATGGAATGCATTTATTTCATGCTAAGCATGAAAATTATCTCCAAAATGCTTCCTGTTTAGTAAATGGTAGTGAAGGTGACCATCTCTCCTCCCCTCTTTTTCAGCCAAGAATAATTAAACTTGAAAACAAATAAAAATGAGAATAACTCAGCTGAGGGGCACTTGGTGGCTCAGTCAGTTAAGGGAGCCTTGATTTCAGCTCAGGTCATGATCTTGGGGTTGTGAGATCAAGTCCTTCATCAAGCTTCACACTCAGCAGGGAGTCTTCTTGAGAGTCTCTCTCTTCCTTTCCCTCTTTCTGCCCCCCCACCCCCACTGCTTGCACATTCTCTCTCTCTCTCTCTCAAAATAAATAAATATATAAATAAATACTAAAAAAAGAGAGAATAACTCAGTTGGAAAATGGTCAAAACATAGTTTCTGTGTCCATCTGATTTTGGAGATAAAATTTGAGTTTTTCATTAAATAAAGTCTAATAGATAACGATGTATTTATAGCTTGGTCAACATTACATTTTAAAGAAAACTTTTGCCTCAGCTACTAAGAATCTCAAAGATACATGATGGTGGAAGTGAAGGCAGCTCCTCCGTACTCCCTTATATCTTGAGGAGGTGCTTTTGAAATTCAGTGGTCTCGGCAGCTAACATGGAGAGAGATGCCTCCTGGAACAGATGAGCCCAGAAATGTGTGCTACCTCCTCTTTTCTTTCCCATTTATGTCCAGTTGGGGGTAGGGCACATGTCAGTGTATTTAGCTCAGGCTTAACATCTGAGGTTTACAATTTCTTACTGTTCCAGTCTCGTAATCCAGTTTGATAATGCTTATCAAGTATCATATATTATCCCGCCATTTCTGGGCTATATATTTTATTTCTTGCTGCACCACACACCTCTTTCCTGATTCAGTGTAGTAGGATTTGCTGCCGCCTTTGAAAAACTGGCATTGGGATCTTTCTCCTTCAAATGAGACCTCAGAGGATGAAAAGACTACAGAATTGATCTAGGGCTAGAGCAGTTAGTGAAGTCTGTTCTAGACCGAAAATCCAAACCAGTGATCTTTCTATAATTCCCTTCGTAGTTCATGTAATTCTAATACTTTATGTAATGCTAATTATTTCACTAGAATTAAGTTTAAAGTTCTTCAGAAGGCTTTTTTTTAAAGCAAGTCAACTGTGTTCTAAGAGTACTAAAAATTACTTCATAAACTTTTATCTACTATGAGATCTTTTTAAACCTGCACCTGATTTAATAAAAGTGAATAAATATTTATAAAATCTCAAAAAATCATTTTGCAATTAAGAGAGCTAGTAGGTTTGTATTATTGTTATTATTAACTAAATTCCTGTAAAAAAGCACATATTGACACAACTGGAGAAAATGTTAAGCTAAATAATTTGATTTATTTTAAATAATCTAGATTCACTCTGCTTATGTGATATAGCTTGGATTTAGTAAACCTATCATCTGCTGTAAATCATAGAAAATCATTTGAGAGATAAAATTTTTGTTTGTTTTAAATCAGCTAGTTTAAATTATGCCATAAAAAATAGTCACATGTGGGGTGACTTGGTGGCTCAGTCGTTTAAAGGTCTGACTCTTGATTTGGGCTTAGGTCATGATCTCAGGGTCATGGGATAGGGCCCCACAGCAGCTCCGGCTTTGGCTCTGGGCTCAGTGGGGATTCTGCTTGAGATTTTCTCCCTCTGCCCCTCCCTGGGGTTCTGTGTGTGCATGGGCATGTGTACTCCCTCCTTCTCTCAAATAAATAAATCTTAAAAAAAAACAGTCACATGTGCAAAATCAATGTAGGAAGTGGGATGACAGTGTTTATTTTTACCAGCATTCATTTTATTACATACGGTCTCTTCGGTGCAATAGTACTTATAGGGGGGCTCTGTTAACTTATAGAATTAAAAAAAGGGAAGAAAAATTGCAATCCAATTAATGATAACTAATTTTCCCATTGGGTCCTATTTATAACATTTATTCTCTTTTGTAATATAGCACAAATTTGGAAAATACAAAAATTACTGAGCTGTTATTAATTACATTTTTCCATTCTTCTGAACATTGTTGAAGGTAGCCTTATCCACCACTGTAAAGATGTTAAATACGTATCTAGAGTGCCCTCTTCACGACGAGGTGACAAAGTGCTTTTTAGAGTTTGCAAGGTTTTGTTTTTTTTTTTAATGTTCATTTAGCCAACATATAGTACACCATTAGTTTTTGATGTAGTGTTCAACGATTCATTAGTTGCCTATAAAAAAAAGAGAATTTGCAAGGTGTTAGCTGTGAGATTCCAATGCAAGATTTACACTCAAGTTCCTCAGTCTGTTATCATAAATCGTAACCAAATAGGTCTCTGTAACTCTGAAAGTTACTGATCTCTTTTTGACAATATTAAAATCAATGAATATCTTAAAATTATTCTTTCCACAAATGTTTACTAAGACCCTCCCTACGATGTTTCAAGCCTTATTCTAGGAATTAGGAATATAGGGTGGGTCTTAGTAAACATTTGTTTACAGAGAAGTTACATACCATTGAAGGAGACAGTTTATAATTCAGTAAGTATATATACCTACAAGAGAAATTGGAGCAGATGTTCAAGTGCTATACATAATGTAAATCAGGGTGATATGGTATAATGGCAATGTGGCTCCATTAGGTTGAGTGGTTAAAAGAATGCCTGTCTGAGTGGGTAATACACATATCCCAAGTTAGAACTATTCATGGGAAGATCAAGTAGAAAGATATTCTAAGCAATTGCTCTAAAATAAGAACGTGCTCCATGCATCCAAGAAACCACACAAAAGACAATGTGACTGGAACATAAAAGCAAGAGAAAGAGAATTACAGGGTGAGATAATCTTTCAGGCCTTGTGAAGAAGGCAGATGATGTAGAGCTGTTTTAATTGAAACAAGTTTAGAGTTTATCTCAGGTGTCAGTGGAAGATACTGTGAAGAGTCTTACGCAATCATGTGGAGAATAGTTTGCAGGGGTAAAATGTGAGAGCAGAGGGATCACATAGAAGGTCAATTAATTAATCCAAGAAGAAGTTATGGTGGTTAGCACAATGATAGTACGTAGCTAGTGCAAAGTGGAGACATTAGTCATTAAGGTAGATTTTTTATACAGGGAAAACTAAGAGTTACTGATGTACTGGGGTAAGGGAAGGTAGTACTCAAAGACAATTCCTCAACTTTTTATTGAGCAACTGATTGGAAGCAATGATCTTTATCAACCTAGGCAAGGTTGAAAGAGAATAAGATAGGAGTGTCAAGAACAGGAATGAAGACATTTTGACATGTTAAATTTGAGATCACTGTAAGAAGTCTACATGAGCCTGTTGAATAAGTCTGAGGTTCAGAGAATTCAGATATAAAATTAGGAATTACCAACAAACAGTCCATGTTCATAGGCCAGTGAAATGATGAAACTGATAGTGTTGAAGAGAGTAGGCATTACTTCTTGAAAAAAGGAGAGGAGAGAGTCCAGAGTGTAAGTGAAAAGACTCATCTGGTTAAGTGCAGGGATATTGTATCCATGGTAGCGAGCTAGAAGGCAGAGAATGCATGTGCCATGTGCATTTGCTCTTGATGAAATCAGTCCATTTAGACTGGTTCTGTTTTCTCAATGAAGCATGAGCCAAGGCTATTAGCTGAGAACAAAGGAAGAATAGATAAAAGAAAATTAAAAAGGCTATAGAAAATGAGCAAGAGATTTGGGGTGGTAGGACATTTTTTTTTAAAATGTAAAATACAGTCAGATTTCTGAGTTAAGTATAAAATGATCATTTGAAATCTGTAGTCTTGAATTTAAAGGTGAGACAAATCAGTTCTGATGTGTGCAGTCATGGAGAAGGCAGAAAATTGAGTTTAATTAGGTATCGGGTAAAACAGATGTAGAAGGGGAAAGGGAGTTAAAAGTGTTTGCAGGGGTGTTGTTATAATTATGGAGCATTGACTCTAAGTTGAACAGGAAATAAAAAGAAGGTTGAAGGAAAAGTAGTTCATAGAAAAAAATCAATTGGAATTTTCAACAAGGTCAAAATGTTGGTTAAAAAAAAAGAAACTGAATTAGAATGACAGGAAACATGTTCAGAGAGTGGTTTTTCATTTTGTTTCATTTTGTTTTTTTTACTTATCTTTGAGTCCTAATTTAAGTAGTGATTAAAGAAAAACAAAAAGAAAGCAATACATTCATTTGAGGTAGTGTTGTCAGGATACAGCTGAGTTTCTGTCATCAAGAGGTAGATGGCCTTGCAGATATAGTTTGAAAATTTGAGGAAATTTGCTGATTCTAAATTTTATCAGTCAAAATATATCATAGGATGGTTTTGGAGGTTGTATAAGCATAAGGAATTATGCCAGATTAATACATATGCATGATGGCAAGTGGACCTGGAGACATGGGTTTCCAGTGGTGTATAAGGTATAGGAGGTGTCTATGAAGTATAGATTTTTAATCGAAGGGAAGGCAGCAAATCATTTTAATATGGATGGTGCGGGGCCTCTAAGCAATTTTCATTTCAGTCCTGGGGGAGTGGTATCCAAGGTGATGAGTGTGACTGAGGGTCTGCTCAAAAGGTGGCTTCTCTAGGTGACAAGTTCTACTGAGGCCTTTTTATCCAATATCCTAGCTTTGTGGCACCCAGCACTCCTCCAGTAGGAGCTAAGAAACTTCCTCTTTTTTAAAGTGGCAGAATACTGTAGTGGCTGGACTGGGAGGGGCTTAGATGATGCTTCTCCTCTGCACAGCAATGCTGTGAAGAGAAAGATATATACAAATGTGATTTAACATGGTTTAATATTTGTCTACGGGTATCTTCAGCCATAGTTAGTTTCTAACTTATAACAGTAGATCTCAGATCTTTTTCACTGTGCAGAAGAATTAAGATGTAATGTGTATACATACTTACACATTTAAATAAATACATATATATTTATTATACATAAATATATTTATTTACAAATCAAAAAATGCACACTGGCCCTACTGTATGCATTTACACATATACAAAAATAGATACTATAAAAGCAAATTTAAATTATGTATAGGTAAATTCTAATAGTTTCCTCTCCACAAAGAGCGTGCCTGTGTAAGCTTTTTGGAACATGGCCACCCCATTTTGGAAACCACTCAAAATATACACAGTTTAAGAAACTCACTATCAGAATTATGTTAAATTAATTCAGAATTATAGTCAAATATTTTAATATATAAAAATATATAAGGATATATTTCATTTTCATCAAAAATCAGAGGCAGTCTATAGTTCACAAAACAGGTAAGAATGAACCTATCCAATATAATCTTTTTTTTCAAGGATGAAGCTTATTTTCAGCTTCGTGAAACCTGATTTCTGGATTTACTGTTTAGTACAAGATATTTTTATTTCTTTGTCCTTGACTGCTTTCAGAGTTAATATGTATGCATTTACATGTTTTCTAAGGCTCTAAATTTTATGTCTAAACATAAATCCAGGATGTGTGCTAGCATTCATGCAATTTGATTCTTCTGAGTCTTCATATGCACTCTCCCTCTTTATCCCCATTGTCCCTCCTTGATTTGAAACCCAGTCATTTCATATTTGGTTTGCTTCAATAACTTTCTTTTCTATCTACTCATACTGTCTTTCACCTTTGACCCAATCTGTGACTCATTACCACATTTCTATTCTAAATTTAGTTCTTGTACTTTGTAACTGTCATGATTGCTAAGGTGCTGCTGATACTTATTACATTGGATTCTAATCTCTCAGCAAAACATTTATAGTACTAAACACTTTTTAAAAAATCACCTGGTTTTCTATTATCAACTGAAATTTATCCTCCCTTCTATACAAACATAAAAACTTTACTCCAAAAGTTTCAACTTTTTATTGTACCTTACACAGTTCACCTTCTTATTCTGTTTTGTTTTATTTTTTTAATATAAATTCAATTAATTAACATATAGTCTATTATTTGTTTCAGGAGTACAGGTCTCTGATTCATCAGTCTTATATAATACCCAGTGATCATTACAACATCTACCTACCCCAATGTCCATCACCCAGTTACCCCATCCCTCCATCCCCCCCCCCAGAACCCTCAGTTTGTTTCCTTTGATTAAGAGTCTCTTATGGTTTATCTCCCTCTCTGGTTTCATCTTGTTTCATTTTTTCCGCTCTTCCTCTATGATCCTGTGCCTTGTTTCTTAAATTCCACATATCAGTGAGATCATATGATAATTGTCTTTCTCTGATTGACTTATTTCACTTAGCATAATATCCACTAGTTCCATCCACATCGTTGCAAATGGCAAGATTTCATTTTTGATGGCTGCATAATATTCCTCGTGTGTGTGTGTGTGTGTGTGTGTGTGTGTGTGTGTGTGTGTGTACACCATTTGTTGAAGAAACTTTGTTTTTTTTCCATTGGATAGTCTTTCCTGCTTTATCAAAGTTAGTTGACCAGAGAGTTGAGGGTCCATTTCTGGGTTCTCTATTCTGTTCCATTGATCTATATGTCTGTTTTTGTGCCAGTACCATACTGTCTTGATGATTATAGCTTTGTAATAGAGCTTGAAGTCCGGAATTGTGATACCACCAGTTTTGGTTTTCTTTTTCAACATTCCTGTGGCTATTCGGGGTCTTTTCTGGTTCCATACAAATTTTAGGATTATTTGTTCTGGTTCTGTGAAAAAAGTTGTTGGTATTTTGATAGGGATTGCATTGAATGTCTAGATTGCTCTAGGTAGCATAGATATTTTCACAATATTTGTTCTTCCAATCCATGAACATGGAACGTTTTTCCATTTCTTTGTGTCTTCCTCAATTTTTTTCATGAGTGTTCTATAATTTTCTGAGTGTAGATCCATTCTGTGTTTTTTTTTTTTTAAGATTTTATTTATTTATTTGACAGAGAGAGACACAGCAAGAGAGGGAACACAAGCAAGGGGAGTGGTAGAGGGAGAAGCAGGCTTCCTGCCGAGCAGGGAGCCCGATGCGGGGCTTGATCCCAGGACCCTGGGATCATGACCTGAGCTGAAGGCAGATGCTTAACAACTGAGCCACCCAGGCGCCCCCCATTCTGTGTTTTGTTTGATCTTGTCTATTCAGGTTTCTCCTTTTAAGATTCAGTCTGTATACTATGGTAAAAAAAGTATATATCTCTCCGAATTCTTTTTTAAGAGAACAGTGTACTTATTAGTGAGAAATTAGCTTAAGTGAAAGGAGAACCATGAGTATGCTCACAGACACAAATACGGACTCTAAAACCATACCTAGTGGAGAATGGATCCTGGAAAATGGAAGCATTTGTGTTTGACTTAGAATATGCAAACTTAGAGGTTAGACATGGGCTTGGGCTGAGATGTTCAGCATAACAAAAATGAGAATTCCAATATCTCTAAAAAATCCAGGAGAGAGACACAGAATTTTTAGCAAGGTTGTCACTGTATAAGAAATACATAAGGAGAAATCTACATAGGGGTATGGGATATTGGAAAATATATAGATATGTCCAAGGAGATTTTGTATTAATTTATTTTGTAGAAATGTATAATATAAATTTTTCCTCTGCATACACACTTCAGTAAAATTTACATTAACCAATTAATTTTTTTTAGTTGCTCTTTTAAGAAGAATCAGAGAGGGACTGATATTTAGTCTTGGAGTGATAGGAACAAAATGGCATGCATAGCTTCAGAAAATAGAAGATGAAATGTTAGCTGGTATCTTAGACACAAAAGTCCTGCAAAGGACATCTAGGTGCCATCTCTTTAGAATATCCTTCCTTAATGTTTACATCTTACAATGCTCCCCCCCTAAGTCTAGCTTTCCTGTATGAATTATTGTTTTAGCAAATATTATAACACTTGTTATGTACTACCATATGTAATACTCAATTATTCTATTTTATAGACCTAATTTTCACAAGAAATTTGAAGATGAGAAAATATAATCCAAATGTTCTCTAGACCTTTAAAAATCTGGAGTTTTGACATAATCAACTCTTTGTGATTGTTTTATCATTAGTATTAAGTCATTTACAATATATACCTTCTTTATACATTAAATAGTAAAAATATCAAATATTAAGATTATTATTTTATGCTTATTCTTTCTAAGTAAAAATGGTAGGAGAGTGTTTACTGTACAGGCAGGAAATGTTGCCAGAAAACTAGAGTCTTGCATTATTTGTCTTCATTTTGTATTTTATGTTTTTCTTTTAAGCTATTTTATAAACTATCAGTAGCACTAAAGATCTCTAAATGTGAGTCCTGAGGATAATTTGGTATGGACAGATGGATAAATGCTAGCATAACTGTTTGAGACATCCAATAGGGTTCAGAGTTTTGGTAGTATCCCCCTATCCCTTAAGTCTCCTGTGTCAGAAAATGTCATCACAATTAAACAAAGAAAGACCATGGTCCAAATCCTGGCCACAAATAGTAATGCTGTGAGTAAAACTTCCTAATTAACTTTTTGTGTATTGTTCGAATTGCTTGTCTTTATTTAGTTCACCTTTCCTTCCAACTCTTCTAAAAGTGGAGTAGTGATTTTTTTTTTTTGAAGTAGTGAATTTTTTTACTGATATTAAAAATGTGCTGCATTGGTGCAGAGGGATGGGCTAAATGGATGATGGATATTAAGGAGAGCACTTGTGTTGGGCACTGGGTGTTATATGTAAGTGATGAATCACTAAGTTCAACTCCTGAAACTAATATTACACTTTACATTAACTAGAATTTAAATAAACACTTGAAACGTTAATTTTTAATTATTTTTTAATGATTTTACTTTACTTTTATTTTTTGAGAGAGAAAGTGAGGGAGAGGGGCAGAGGCAGAGGGAGAGAAAGAATCTTAAGCAGGCTCCACACTCAGTGTGGACTTGATCTCACAACCCTATGATCATGACCTGAGTCAGACACTTAACCGACTGAGCCACCCAGGCACCCCCAAAAATTTTTTGAAAAAAATGTGCTGCATTGGAAAACCTGATTATTTCCAGGTTATTATAATTGTATTAAGGACAGGAATTCTAGACCTTTCATTGCTACTAATATTAGTGATTTTGATTTTCCAGTACCTAATTGTATGAAAGAATAGAGCAAAATTATATAATATATAGAATGATCCATTAAATATCGTTGAATAGCATAAATTGTCATAGCACCACAAATGAACCATTGACTAGAATGTGCAGTAGTACCACATGGTAGCTCACTATTCACTAGTGGATGTATGAAAGTCTGCAATCGACCTAAGCAAGGACTTAAGGCATAATATATTGAAGTGAAATCCTTGAAAGTAGAATTAAAATGCCAAGAAAAATATATATTGATTATAATGAGCCACATTAATTTTAATCAACTTATCCCAACATTTGCTGAACTCTCTCAAGCAGTTAAGTGGTTCTTATATTTTACGGATAAACTTCAAACCCATTTTTTGCCTGATTTACCACAAAATTGGTTTTGTTGAACACTTGGATCATATTTGTTGTTGTAAATGTATGGCTTTGCTAATCAAAATCTTAAAGATTCTTGTTGATATAATAATATTATTTCAAATGTATTTCCTCAAATCATCAAAAAAGTAAGAGACAGTAAAAGAATACTAGGCACTGCCATTTTTTTCTTATTTTTGAATTCATTGAATTATGATAAAGAGGATTACAGAGGTAGCATCCAGGGTCTAAGAAAGCCAGATGGAACCTAAACTGTCTACTACTGAATCTATATCTACTAAATGGATGGCTATATTCCATTATTTGATTTTACTTTCTTCCTTTCCCCAAGTTGCTCCATAATTACAGTTCCCAGGAATGATCTTAGAATGGATGAGAATTATTCTTAAATATATTGCTGATATAAACTGGTAGTTGTTTTTTTTTTTTCTTTTTTGCATTTAGAGATGACATATTTTAAAATAAAACATTAATGATTTTATAATTAAACTAAATTATACAGTAATTATTTGAAAGTCACAATTTGCTTTCGAAGAGAAACTGATCACATTCCTAGAGACTGGTGACATACCATGCATCTAAAACTTGTCCAGTAAATTAATAATGAAGAGTACGCAGATAACAGCAATCGATGAGCACATTCACCCGTATTTACTGACTATAAAAATATTTGTATTATTTTCAAGTCTTCTTCCATAGCTAATAAAATGACATAATCAATACAAAGCTTTTGAACTACTGAACCAATTACTTTCTGACGGCGTTTTTATGATTTTGATGGGAAGAGTTATTTAACTCTTCTGACAAACTTCTTTATAAATTGTATACATACATGTGAAGCACAATACATATGTGTGTGGCTGTGTGCTTGTGTCTATCTTTCTACCTATCCACCTGTTTATCAAATCAACAATGACTCTTTCAGAAAGCAAGAGAAAATGGGTGGAATAAGATGTTTTCCTCACTGGCATAACTGTTCCACCATTATAGAAACAATGAGAAAATTTGTGAGTTTTTTAAGGAAGACAAACTTAAATATTTTGGAATGCTTCCTATTCACTGATCCTGAAATAAATTGCAAAACTATGAAATTGCTCTACATCTCAATATAAAATAAAAGTCTTCCATGCAACTGATGTGAAACACTGCTGATTTTGGTTGTACTATTTTTACAAATAGGCTGGAAACAACCTCTGGATACTGAAGATTGATCTGTATGGATTAACCTTGACAGCAGATAGTAGCGGAGCCACACATCATATACACCGTCCAACATTTTGCAATGGAAAGGCTGCCTGAGGCAGCATATTAAGAAGACTGCAGTGCGGCTTAATACTTTGAACTGTTAACGGTTCCAATGACTTTGCCACAGTTGCTTACTTCCTCCTAATCAATGCTTTTAATATTAGATGATTATGCTGTTTCCAGTACTGCATACTTTATGGCCATGTACCACTATATTATATACTAAAAGCATTAACACTTGAAAATATTTATGTTGGCTGGATTTTAAGTTTGCGGTGAGAAATTACCTCAAGTTATTTTATTCTCATTGCTTTGTGAACTAGTTAAATATACAGTGGCTCACCTTTTCTTCAATAAACAGCCAGTCTACTGTATCCTTATTAGTTTAATTCTACACATCCAAACTCCTTAGCAAAAGCGGCCGCCCATGATCCTTCAATTTTGTGATAAAATGCAAAGTATCTTCTATAAGAACTCTATCCTACAACTGTCCTTGCAATGCATGCTCATTGGCATTTTTGAACTTATGGCTTCAGTCTTCTGTGTATGTCTTTCCAAATATCTAGGGCTTCCTTTCTTTTATTATTCACTGTGAAAAACATTGCAGTCTTCTCCAAACATTTGTACACAAGTCATATTAATCAACTAATTAAATGAAAAGTTTTTTTCTTAAAAATTTACTAAGTATATAGTACAGTTTTAGGCATTAAGGGAGACAATAAATAAAATTAAAATAACCCCCTAATCTAAATTTACTATACTGGCCTCATAAGGTTTAGCTCTACAATATATTTTCTTGATATTTCTAAATTCTTGTCCTGTCTATACTTTGGATTATTTACATATATACATTAGAACATGTCTTCTTTCTCTACAATTTTTTTGTTCTTTCCTTGATGTCTCAAAGTTTAAAACTAATCTGAAGTATTCCTTACCTTTATTCAGTCAGTGGCTGAATTCTAGTCTACCTTAATAAGGCTTTTCAATTCCACTCTCTTGTTTAGCGTGCCACCGCACAAATTCACGCCCTCATTATCTCCCATAAGTAGGCAATAGTAGATGTCTCCTAAAGCGTTTCCTTGTCCTTATCCTCTTCTTGCTATAATCAATTCTAAAAATAATCTAGCATGCATTTCTTGAGTTCAAGTCACTGCCCAGACCCCACACAAGCTTGTGACAGAAAGTGTTTTGATTAAATAGACTTTAATTTCCAATGTAAACACGATCAATTTGCACCAATTTCATCAATGACGGGCACATTAGTGTGTATGTTAACACCACAAGTACCTGACCACGCCCATTGCCTACCCGGCTCCTGTCCTAGACTACCTGCGTTGATTCTTATTAGCTAGCTCCTGTTTTTCTGCCCTTTTTACCTCTTGCTCTTCTGGGACTCTAGTACATGTATGCTAGACCATTTTATGTAATTCCACAGGTCAATGAGGCTGTGTTTATTGTTTTCACTTTGTTCTCTCTCTACTTCTGTTTGGATACCTTCTATTGCTGTGTTCTCATTTTCACTAATCGTTTCTGCATTTCATCTGTCGTTCTCAATTTAGTGGGAAAACAAAACAAAACAAACAAAGAAAAATATATATATATGGCCTCCAAGTTCTCAAAGTTCTATTTGTTTCTTTTTAAAAATGTCTTCCATTTCATTCCTCATTATCTTTACTGTTCATTACAAATTTTTATAATTTTTTTTTAAAGTCCTCGTTTACTAACTGTGCTTTCTCCGACTCCACACGGCCCACTCCTTCCATATTTATTGTGCGGCTCTGACTCTTCCACCCTCCTCTGGTTCCAATGGCAGCCACGGAGCATGCTGGGAGATGTAGTTCCCAATAGTGTAAGAATTGAGACTCTCGATGTTTACTCTGCAACCAGAATTTGCTTTCTAGAATACAGAGAGTATTTGTTACTGAAAATTCTTTATTGAGTCCCTATTGCCTTCAAGGAAAACTCCAAAACACTCATTACATTTCATGATCTGTCTATGCTTGCCTCTCCAACCTCCTCTGTACTATACCAAATGTTTGGCAAAAATATTGTATTTTCTTACCCTTTATCTGTTAAAACCCAAATCAAACAAACAGACACTCATAAAGTGAGCTTTTGAGAAAAATACAATGGAGTAGATATATATCTTCAGTGGTCATTTTGTATCCAGGGCTTATTTTTATGGTGTTCTTAAAATTATTATAATTACGTCCTCACACAGTGAGTTAGTCATACAGAGAGAGCAGGTTTTCAAAAACGCTTCTTCATTTGAATCACAGAATTTTAACAGAATTCACTAGCCCCTGCCCCAGAGGTTCTGAATTACAGTCTCTGCAAGAGGGGTTAGGTGTCTTTATTTTAATTGCTCCATAAGTAATAATGAAACAGAGCCACGGTTGCAAATCACTGCTCTGAAAGGCAAAAGATTGTATTCCTGTATTTCTACTGTTTAATATAATGCCAAAACTTCAGTTGGCAGTCAGGAAATCTTGGCTGAAGTTATAAAAAATACAGCTTTTCTGAATTTTACATTTATAATTTAGTTAAAATTTTCTTAAATTATATTTGTGTATAAATGTATTTGTTCTGACTTACTATCATTTATTTTAAGAGGGGATCTGATCTGAAGTGGACCAATCAAGAATGCTTATGCATTTGTGATGCTTAAATTGGTGTCAATGAATTTATTTTTATCCATAATATACTCACACACAAAATAATTACATATTCTGTTCTCTCAAATTCTTTCATTCTGTATAAGGGACTGATATTTTCATCAGTCCTATATCTCTTTATAAGCAATCACTTAGACTGAAATATTTTTGCAAATATAAGACATTGTAACAAAACTGCGGTAACTTTATACTATGTTTGGCTTTGTTAAATGCACATTAGCTAATCTAACATGACCAAGCTGACACTAGAGAATGAACCAAGAATTCTAGAATGAAAAAAAGATTCTCATATTTAAAAGAAAAAAAACACCATCATTATTCAAATTAAAAGGTAGATGTAAACCTCACTGTGCTTTTGCAATCTCTATTTTAGTCTAGTGATTAGTGATGTAGACCTATAATCTTATCTGATATTCATTTTTATTTTGATTTTATTTTGGCAGACTTGCAAACCCTTCAACCAAAGATTTAGCCACAAAGAAAACAGAACTTAAGAACTAGTCATCCGACATCAAAGTATTAGGCAAGCTGTGCTGGGTCTGCTTTGATAATAATGCATTTTCAGAAATTCAAAAGCTTCACGAATAATATATTTTAGAGATAAGCATGTGGTCTACACTGGGTTTGGGTGACCTTATTTTAGAAAGGTGCCCTTGCTTTACTTTCAAATAGGAAAATCCAGCTGTATTATGTTGCATTCTTTGCCCTAGCAGAAATAAATTTAATAATTTGAATGAGGCTGTTCTTGTCTATCAGTGCTGGTTAAGTCTTTATTTTTCAGACTAAATTATTTCCTTCTTATTCATTCACTTTTTCAATGATCACCTGTTGAGTACCTATTATGTGTACATTGTTAGAGGTTATTTGAAATACTCATAGTGTGGATCATGACCCTTGCCCTCCAGAAGATTTAGGGTAGTGATAGAGAGCAACATTACAAAAATAACCACAGAAAGTTAATAGACAATAAAATCAGCACACATTTACTCTAGTCTCTTCAAAACTACCAATTATATATTAAGCATAGGTGAGTAGTTTGAACCTTCTGGCTCTCAGTTTTCCCACATGTTATATGAAAATAAGTTAGATGAAATTTTCAGCAACCATTCAGGTACAGCTACAAAGCATGCTCTTAGATGGCTTCATAATTGTGCTTGCAGATATGAATCACTTGATCACTATTTCCTCAGTCATAAAATGAGAAGACAGTGCAGACCTTTCCTACCCTAGTTAGATACAATCCTAAAGCATGCTGTGACCACAGTGGGATGATTTGTTGTGGAAGGGAAGACACCATGCAAGCCTTTTCTCCAAGGACTGCATTTAAGATATCTAGACATGCCTAGTTTTTATTTTGAACAAAATATGAAAAAAGGCACTGATTTTAATTCTGTAGCCATCACATAAAGTCTTTAGTTAGAAAATGATTCTGAAAATTAATTTTTGCTCTATAATCTTGTCTATTCTATTCATAAACAAAGAAGACAAAGATAGCTAATGAGAATTACCATGTATGAAGTCTTTGTTATGATAATTTGGGAATCTATTTTTCTGATACACTAATTGATAACATACTCATCTATCAACCATCATTTAAAATACTGTATACCCAAGAACTTCTCAACTTTATGTTACAGTCATGCCAATATTTAATCTAGGGTTTCTAAACCTGTACCTTTTTTCAGTAGATACCTTCCTGGGAATTCTCAGCCCAAACAATTATAAACACCTTAGATTAGTCATTTGTATCCACAGATTATGACTGGTTGGTAATTCTTGCTGATGGAGTAAAAAATAAAATATCATCCTTGAGGATGGTTTCTGTAATTACTGGCAAAAGGTTTGCTCTCTGGAGCCATCCATAGCTACTGGTCTTAGTGTAAAGTTCCTTAAATTTGTTCAGATTACAATGGTTCTATTAAGTGAGAGAAGTAGAATTTTATCTGTCCATCTGACACTAATTTAGGGATGACTTAAACAAAGAAGTCTGGTCTCCAAAATTGTAAAGATGTTCAGAGGAATTGATATTTCGATACATACAGACCAGTGCAGATACATTGTGCATACACACACACACACACACACACTTTATTGTCCCAAGTCAATTACAGTGCTTGGGCCTTTTTCATCTGGATACATTCTATGGTAGCTCATCAAAGCTACTCCCAGAAATGCCAATCTTCTCCCCCTACTCCACACACCTATTTTGCAGGTAATTCCTAAAAGGTAGGATATCAGACACATCCTAAGTTGTGCTCCAATGAGTTGTACTTTGGACAATTCCCTCTCCTTGCATGCAGGTGGAATCTGTGATTTGGTTTTAGCCTGTAAAATATAAAAAAGGTGAAGATATTTTTCAAATGTACTTTATAATAATCAGTTGATTTTAATTTGTTCAAAAGGGAGAATATTCTGTGTGGGCCTCACTTCATCAGATTAAAGCCCTTAACAGAGGAACTGGTCTCTCTCTAAGATTGATCCCTCTGCTGGAGTTGAAGAAGCAAACAGCCTTGATTACAAAATAGCTATGTAACGAGCCATAAGATAGGGCAGGGCAAGCAGACTAGAACATAAGGACATACGGCTGACAGAGCCAGAAAGAAAAAGGGAACCTCAGGAAATTCTGTCAACAACCTGCAGGAGGAGGTGGGAAGTGGATCATTTTACATCCAAGCCTCTGGTGAGCCCTCAACCTCAACTGACATCCAGATTGCATTGAGCATGACTTCTCCAACCTCAGTTTTTGTCATTTCTCCATGAAGACTGGATTCAGACTTGCAGATGGGGGCAGAGACAGATGACCTCCATTTCCTTACATTCCCTTAGTACTCTGTATTTATTTGGTGCTTCATCAAACAGAAAAGGGCAACCGACCAAAACCAAAACTGTTAAAACTAATCAATGAATTTAGTAAAGTTGTAGGCTATAAAATCAACATATAGAAATCAGATGTGTCTCTAAACACTAACAATGATGTATCTGAAAAAGAAATAAAACAATTCAATTCACAGTAGTATTAAAAACAAAACTTAGAAAGAAATTTAAACAAGGAACTGGAAGATCTGTAAAATTAAAACTAAAAAGTTGGTGATGAAAAAAGTTAAAGGAATCACAAACTGGAAAGATAGCCTGGATCAGAAGAATTAATGTTAAAATGTCCATATTAACCAAAACCATCTATAGATTGAACTCAATCCCTATCAAAATTCTAATGGCATTTTTCATAGAAATAGTAAAAATAATTCTAAAATCTGTATGGAGCCACAAAAGACCACAGATAGCTTAAGAAATCCTGAGAAAAGACAAAGCTGTAGGCATCATATTTCCTGATTTCAAACTATACTACCTATGGAAAATAACCTGTGTCCATCAATTGATGAATGGATAAAGATATGATATAAATAGATTAGACAGAGATAGAGATACAGATAGAGATATGGATAATGGAATAAGAGCCAACCATGAGAAAGAAGGAAATCTTGCTAGCCTTTTCTCCAAGGAACTTGAAGGCATTATTCTAAGTGAAATAAGTCAGACAAAGATGTTGTATTGTATGATATCACTTATATTTGAAATCTCTAAAGGGTCAAACTTGTAAAAATGGAGGGTAGAATGGAGGGTGGGGGAAATGGGGAGATCTTGGTCAAAAGGTACAAACTTTCCGTTAGACTAAGTTCTGGGGATCTAATGCACAGTATTGTGATTACAGTTAACAATACTGTATTATGAACTTAATACTTGCTAAGAAAGTAGATCTTACATATTCTCATTTGCAAAGAATAAATGATAATTATGTGATGTGATGGAGGTGTTAGCTAATGCTACAGAGTAATCATGTTGTAATATATGTCTATCACTTAAACTTACAAAATATTATGTCAATTGTGTCTCAATAAAACTGAAAAAAAAAAAGATTTTGCCCGTGGTCACATATAAGGAACTCATACTTATGCAGACAAAAGGGTAGAGAGAATGATAATATTTAATTCTTCTCACTGGAAGCATCTGAGCCAAGATTCGTACCCAGACAAGAGGCTCAAGAATCCTTGTTTTTTCTAGAATTATTAGAAGATGAATCATTGTCAGAAGAAGAAAATCTAAATTTTTATTTATATATTTATTTATTATTATTTATTATTATTATTTATTATTTATTTATATATTTATTATTATTATTATTATTTTTAAAGATTTTATTTATTTATTTGACAGAGAGAGACACAGTGAGAGAGGGAACACAAGCAGGGGGAGTGGGAGAGGGAGAAGCAGGCTTCCCGCCGAGCAGGGAGCCTGATGTGGGACTCGATCCCAGGACCCTGGGATCATGACCTGAGCCGAAGGCAGACGGTTAACGACTGAGCCACCCAGGCGCCCCTATATATTTATTATTTACCTACTTAATAACCAGGCACCTGCAAATTCATTTGCATTTTACATATTGCATCATTATCATAAGTTAATAATTGTTTACAAATTATATCATTATAGTTATTATAACTATATTATTATATATTTGTATTTTAATATTGAATCCAAGGGTAGACATTTCTCATTTTAGGTATATTAGTTGCTCTTGGAAAGGAATGAAAGGGTTTATTATTGAATTAAAAGTTCAGTAAGAGAAAAAGCGTGATAGACTGATTCATTAATTTGACATTTTGGTGGTACTATCTCTGAATTAAATGTAGATCTGTGCATATTTTATACAAAGGTGATACTGATAACCTTGTCATACTTATGCAGATATCATCTGAGAAATGCAGATATTACTCAGATTCATTCTCATATACTTGGTTTGATACAATCATTGTTTAAATAGTAATAGATTCATTCAATTTTATCCCTGGAGGTAAACATACATGAATGCACCTTTTAACAGGGAAGGAAACAAGGGTATTTGGAAGTTCAATGACTTCAGTGTATTTACATAGCTAGTAAGTAGTGGAGTCAGGGTTCATTTTCTTGGCATAAACAATTATCCCTCACACTGCACCTGCAATTATATATATCTTATAATCTATATGGCAGTTTTATTCAAAATAGCAATGTATTTTCTGAATGTTATATAAAACTGCAAGTCATCTATCCATTTATTTTTCTCCTCTATGAGACTGTTCATCATCTATCTATGAGAAATCTATTTCTTACATATATTAGATTGCTTATGATATGGGTCTACTCTCATAATTATTGATTTTAATAATTTGTTTTTCGTTTCTCATGTTAAATGTAGAATAATCAAATTATTCTCACCAATCTAACCATTTTTGTTTTAGTTTTACTTTAGGGAAAGGAAGCACACTTCGTTACTTGTGATGCATCTCATTATTATTTCAATTGTAAATGTGATGGCTTTTTTCCCAATAGCTTAAACAATAAAGAAAACAATGAAATAGCCCTGAATATGTTTACATTTTGAAAATGCGATTCCTTTCATTTTGACTCTTAAGGAATGACATTGTATGTGACATATACTTATATGACAAATAATTAAAATTTAAAAAATAATTAAAATAATTAAAAATTACAAATCTGTTACTTAATCCTCCATTTAAATTGCCACATTTTCCTTTTAGGCTGTGTTCTGATTTTAAACTTTGTGTCATCTATCTCACCAGTTGATTTATTATAATCAATATGGCAGAGGAAGCTATTTAGATTGAAATTTTATCACTTATATTTAAGTGATCTCCTTTTAAACAGCTTTATTTCTGATGTTTCTTTACAAAATATAAGGCATCTATTGTAACAGAAATATGTGAGGATTTTATTCAATATTTTGCATAATGATTTAATCAGTGCCTCTGATACTTATAAAAAATCAGCAAAACTGGTAGTAAAATAAGTATAATTTAATTTATAATTGAATGCATTCATCAAATCAGCACCTTTTGTCATGTGTTCTCATTTTTACATGGGTTTTACATGGATATTTAGGTTGAATTTCTGGAAAAGAAGAAACTATTTAAAAATAGTGTTTTTAAGGTTACAGCGCCTGCCCCCTCCCTTGTCCGAGAAGGAACAAATCCTTCTTGAAAACTCCTTGAAAACTGGAATTTGAGTTCTTCTCCTAATCCTGATTTTTAATCTGTTCAATGAATCCATTAATCCAACCTTTCCATCTTCATCCCTCACCAATAGGTTACTATTGCTACTGTAAGAAAATTATTACAGATTGGGGACTTAGAATGCACACATTTATTCTCTTACAGTTCTGGAGGTTGAAAAACTAAAATGGGCTCATCAGGGCAGAATTCCTTCTGGACACATAAGGGGAGACTCTAGTTCTTGTCTTTTCCACGTATTAGAGGCTTCCTATATTTTTTGGCTTGTGGCCCCTTCCTCCATCTTCAAAGCCAGCAGTAAGGAATTTTGAAATTTCTTTCTGACTTGCTTCCCTCTCTTATGTCAATACATCACCACATCACCTTCTCTCTAACACTGATTCCATTGCTTCCCTTTTAATAACAAACCTGTGGTTGCATTGGGCCCACCACAGATTACCTTGAGATAATATTCCCATCTGAAGGTCCTTCATTTAATCACATTTGTGAAGTCCCATTGAACTCGAGGGTAACATATTCACTGGTTCTGAGGATTAGGACTGACTATCTCTTGGGGCTGTTACTCACCCCACCACACTTGCTACGTCTTCCAGCATTTTGTAATTCATTCTAAAAACCTTCATCTGCAAAATTTTATCATGTCTCCCAATCTGTTGTCATCTCTGGTAATTACTGAAAGGTTATTACATTTGGTCACTCAACTATTTATTGATTAATGCATTCAGAATGATTTATTAACCACCTACTATATAGTGGGTTCTGTGCTATGTGCTAGGAATGTAATGATGAACGAAGCAGACATCACATTTCATTCAACAAATATTTCTCAAGAGCTTCCTTGTGTTAATCACTGCTCTAGTTGCTGGGAACACAGAAATGATCAAAAGAATTCAGGCTTTTTTTCATTTCAGTACAGTGTGGTATAAATGATACATAAAGGAGAAATAAATAAACTAGGCATCAGACAATGATGCCTTATATGCAAATAGTTAAAGTATGATAAGATGTGACAAGAACTAGAGTCTCCCCTTATGTGTCCAGAAGGAATTCTGCCCTGATGAGCCCATTTTAGTTTTTCAACCTCCAGAACTGTAAGAGAATAAATGTGTGCATTCTAAGTCCCTAATCTGTAATAATTTTCTTACAGTAGCAATAGTAACCTCTTGGTGAGGGATGAAGATGGAAAGGTTGGATTGTGTGACAAAGATGTGACATCTTGATTGAACTTCTATCCTCCAAAACAATGAGATTTTACCATATAGCCATTTACCATCTAGCCATTTTTGAGTCAAAGGTAAGAAGCCTTCTCTAAGCTGGTGATATTTAAGCTACAAAACGGATGATGTTAATGACCCAGCCATGCAAATATCATGTTTCAAACACAGGAAACAGTTATTGCAAAACCCTCCAGGGGAAAGAGCTTGACCTTTTCCTCCTACACACCAAAGATGTAATGTCATTTAAAGTAAATATGGTGAGTGCAACCAGTGAGGAGGTATCAAGTTCAGAGGGAGAACTAACCCTGCCTGATTGCCTGGGAGCTCTCCCACCTGGAGTCTCATCGCAGGGCTGCTCTCCTGGACCTCCCTTGCTCCTCTCAACCTCCTCACTGTGCCACCTTCACAACCATCTGATTCTTCCCCATCTTGCACACAATATCTCCAAGCCTGCATATAAGGTCAGCATGATTTCCCCTCAAAAATCATAACCCTTTCATCCACATACCTACTTTTCAGTGGCAACATGCTGTGTCCCCCAGGGCATGTCCAGACTGCTACGCTCCCCTCCAAGTCATGTAGTATGACCTTATCATCGCTCGTTCATCATTCTCAATATCCATCACTAATTTCTGGTTTCCTTTACAAACTCAGCTTCCTAAGCATGTGTTGCAAGTTTAATTGTGTCCCCCTCCCCCAATTTATATGTTGAAATCCAGTTCTGAATGTGATTTTATTTGGAAACGGGGTTGTAGCAGATGCCACTAGGTAAGATGAAGATGTTAGTTTGCACCCTAATCCAATATGACTGTGTCCTTATAAAAATGAGAAACTTGGACACAGATGCATGCACACTGGGAGAATGTCAAGTGAAGAGAGAGACAGGCACAGAAGGAAGACAGCATGAAAACACAGGGAGAATACCATCTGCAAGCCAAAAGGTGCCAGAGGCTACCAGAAGTTAGAAGGCCTGATAGAGATCTAGCCCTAGTCCCTTCAGGGGGAGCCCATACTCCCCTGCTGACATCTTGATTGAACTTCTATCCTCCAAAACAATGAGATAATAAATTTCGACTGTTTTCAGCCACTCATTTTGAGATCCTTGTTACAACAGCCCTAGGAAACTAATATAGCATGGTATGTCAGTCCAAGACGGGGACCTACTGTAGATCCTGGATCTTGTCAAATTGTTGAATCATATGAAATCTTAAGTCTGAATTTTGAACTCCCTGACTACAACTTCTGACGATTCCAGCATTTTGCTTGGATACTTCTCTAAACCTTTGCTCTGACCAGACTTGACCCTTCTACATTTGCCTACTAATTTCCTTCCAGTGTTCAGCCCCTTCCCTCTACAGTCAACCCCCTGTAGTCTTTTGTTTTAGCCATGCCCTTTCTAATAATTTCAACTTCTTTCTCTTGTTCTCTTGCTCTCTTTGACAGACTCTAATTCTGAATTAACTTTAGTTCTTGCTTCTAATGCTCCTTTCCTTAAACTACTGAGCAGAATGGGAAGAAAAACAACATTAGCCTGGATGATTTTTGTTTTCAGTTCTTATTTGAAGTAAAATGTATATACAGCGAGAAGCGTAAATCCTACTCATACAATTTGCTCAGGTTTGACAAGCGCATTTACCCTGTAGCCCACATCCCTATTGAAACATACTATATTTCAGAGCTCCAGGTTTTCCCGTATGATAATTTCCATTCAGCAACCACAGTCTGGTTACCCAGAGGCCAACAGGATATTGTTGTTTTGTGTACAGATTTTTTTTTCACAAAGAAAGAGAAACAAAAATCATCCACGTTGTATATATCAATAGCTCAATCCTTTTTATCCTGAGTGGTAGTCCTTTGAATAAATATGATTAGTCCACTTTACCATCTATTGTATTGTGTCCAGGTTTGGCTATGATCCACAAATTTTCCATGAACATTCTGTGTATACAAGCCGTTGCATGCATATATGTTTTCATTATTGAATCAATAATCAGGAGTAAAATTGTTGTGTAGTATGGTAAGTGAATTTTTTTAAAGATTTTATTTATTTATTTGGCAGAGAGAGAGAGCACGAGCAGGGGGAGCAGCAGACAGAGGGAGATGGAGAAGCAGGTTCCCCGCTGAACAGGGAGCCCGATGTGGGCCTGGATCCCAGGACCCTGGGATCATAACCTGAGCCTAAGGCAGATGCTTAATCGACTGAGCCACCCAGGTGCCCCTGATAAGTGTATTTTTAAGTTTATAAGAGATGTTCATATCTTTTCTAAAGAGGCTGTAACATTTTACATCACCAGTAGTGATAGATAAGAGTTACAGTTACTCCACATTCTTGCAAATGCTTGGTGTTTCCAATACTTACAATTTAGGTATTAGTGGGTATACAATGATATCACATTATGATTCTAATTCATAAATCTGAATGTTGTCTTCAAGGACAGCTGGGTCCTCAATCCTGCTTGGAAAACACTGTTGTTGTTTTTTTTTTGTTTGTTTTGTTTTTTATTAATGTCAAAGTGGCACATGCTGTTGGCTACCTCCCACAAAATCCATCCTACAGAAACTGGCTATGAAGAATCAGAAGGGATAGGGCAGCAAGAATCATAGACTGACAAAAACCTGTGAGAAACTCTATGAAATGCCCTGTTGTTCCAACTAAAAATTTAATTCAGCGGCACACAACTTTTCTCCATTTGTACTGTTATAAAAATTGAAGAGGTATCCTTCCTGTCTGAGGCAAATTCTTGGACCATCTGGTATGTTTGGTGGCTCCCCCAGAGATACTCTAATAGATTATGTATATAATGTATATATAATGTATGTCATAAAATACTATGCATAAATGTATTTATTATTGTACACAGAACTTTTTATAGGAAATGAATATACATTGCTATTATAGAAAAATAAAATGTCAAATAAAGGTGATATTTGTGTTTGTGTTTGTGTGTGTATAGGTATTTAAATAAGTAACCAGTGAGCCCATCCCTGTCCAGTCAACTGGAGAAAAAGATCTTATACTATTTTTATAAAGTAGAAAGGTGTTCTACTTATTGCACAGTTGGGATATATTTCTGCTGGTGTTGCCCTGCTTAGTTTTAGGGGCTGCTAAGATCAAGGTTTGCTCTCCTCATGTGATAGATTTACTAGGGAAATTTCCCCAGTAGCTAACATTCATTTCTTAAGATCTTTAAACATTAAAGTCATGTTTCAGATTTTCTCACAGGTATTTGTGGTATGTAAGCAAGTTAACTGAAGGTGATAGTATCTCTTCTTTTATAGTAAACATTTTATTTGTTTTAAACTTATCTAGCAATAATGGGAAATAATTATTTGGCTGTGGTAAGAGTGGCCTATTTGCTTTGGTCATTATCTATCTCAAGGTAACTGGTAAACTCTAAGCTCCTTTCCTTCCTGTTCTAATGCAATGTTTAAATGAGTGGACTTAGGATCCATGCTAATTGCTTGGATATTTCATGAGAGTTTTATCACAGTTTAATGATGATTTTTGTACTTGCTTATTTGTCTATTATATATCTATGTATCTATCTATCTATCCATGTATCTATGTATCTATATTTCTATCATCTATCTATCATCTATCTATGTATCTATGTATCTATGTATCTATGTATGTATGTATCTATCTATCTATCTACCTATCATCTCTCTATCATCTATCAATTTATCTCCATTACTCCACAGCAGGCTTAATTGTTTCTAGGGAACTGGATATCAACAGTTAATAGTGAATTCTCTAAAACTACCAAGGGAAAACAAATAATGTAAATACAGCTTTCTTGGACAGTTTTTTTGTTTGTTTGTTTGTTTTTAATGGAGCTAGAAATATATAAAAGGAAATTATTATAAACCTACTATAGTAGAATTCTATGCCATTGGATAAATTAGGGGATTTTCATACATTTGGGGTCTTGTATTTTGGGGAAAAAAGCTCTAAGAAAAGTTCACATTTCATCTACTTGGCTTTCCTTCACTCTGACTTCAGGGGAAAAGATGTGTTTATTCGAACAGTTACCTCAAGAACATTAATTGGGTCACCTTACTAAGTGATAGATTTATCAAGGAATGTAAAAACAAGTCGGCATGAAGGCAAAAACACTTATTTATCTCTTTCCTAGAACTGGCTGAGGTGTAAACTTTCTTGTATTTTTATCTCTATAATAGACATTAACTGCAACATATATGCCAAGGAAGGGTCTTAAGTAAAAAAAAATTGCTTTACTGACATGCAGATGGATGATCAAATACTATTTTTGTTCCATTTCCTCATTATAGTTCCATTTTCTCTCAGCAAATAGTTATAACTAGATTTATCCAATGATACAGTAATTGCCAGACTAAAAAGAACATCAGAAATACAATCTTTTGCTGTCAACTTCAAAGGGATTCTATGCCTGTAATAATTAAAATTAAAAAGTATCATTATTCAAGGAGTTCTGTTTTTTTTTGAAAAATATTTTACTTCATTAAACTGGAAGTGAGTAGGATAGGAAAAAAACAGTTGGTGTCATTTTCCCAACAGAGTAAAACAAAATATAAAAATCAGTTATTTAACCTACTCAAATCAAACATCAGGCTGAGAATACTAGATTTTCCATTTTGTGTATATGCTAAATAGAGGTGATTACTATTAAATGACTAATTATATGTTCTTTAAGCCCTAAATGAAATACAAAGCATATATTAAACACAAAATTTCTCCACGAGAGATACAGATGGTTTAAAAAGCAGTTACCAGAACATTATCCAAATCCAGATGTTTTAAAAACGTGAAGATGTTTATATCATTTCATGAAGATTGTTATAGCATACCCGTGGAGAAATTAAGTAATTATTTCTCTAAAGTTCTGGATATATATCCTCTAATATTATTATTTGTTATTATACCAAATAGAATACAATTATAGCATAATTATTGAGTTTAGGAGTCACTCTTTCACATTTTAATATCTATAAAATGAAAACACTGTTATAATTGGAAATACGCCACATTTTCATTGGATGCCTTTTTATAACATTTTTTCTACATGCTTCAAAAAATAATGATGCCTCTTGGAATCAATGGTGTTTTTAGTTTAATTAAAAATGGCATGGGTGGGGACGCCTGGGTGGCTCAGTCATTAAGCGTCTGCCTTCGGCTCAGGTCATGATTCCAGGTCCTGGGATCGAGCCCCGCATCGGGCTCCCTGCTCGGCAGGAAGCCTGCTTCTCCCTCTCCCAGTCCCCCTGCTTGTGTTCCCTCTCTTGCTGTGTCTCTCTCTGTCAAATAAATAAATAAAATCTTTAAAAAAAAAAATGGCATGGGTGATAAAAGTGATTGTAAGAGAAAGAAAAGTGTTTTTTTCAGATTGTTAAAAATTCTGTATTTGATAGTTTGATTCTTTTATCTTGACATATTTTTAAAATACAATTTAAAAATGATTTATATGAAATTTGTGTGCTTCATGTTCTCTAGAGCAGTTTACTTATAATGCAGACAGAAATCATCTCTCATGTATTTGTAAGCAGGAAAATAATTAATTTGATTATGTAAACTGGCATATTGTGGATCACACTATATAATACTTATACAATAACTTCATAAATTACTTACTTGAAAATAGCATCAGATTTATTACTACCAAATATAACAAATGGGTTTCTAGTACTATCTCAAGCTAGCCTCTATGATTCTCAAAATAGTTGGCATAATATTCATTTATAATAAAATCATATTATTGAAGGAAGCGTATGACCCTGTAAGTGACATCTTAAACACATACATGAAATTATAATAATTATTTAAGATAATAATTTTTTATCAATTTCTTTTGGTAGTATCTTAAATCGACCTGTATTTCCATCTATTTGCTGCACAGAAAAAATATCTCATAGATGTCTTGAGAGAAGCTTAAGAGAAATTTCAGATGTAGAGGATATTTTGTTATTGAAAACAAATTATGACTTTGAAAAGGTGACTTGGGGTGAGTTCACTCATAAAACAAATATGTATTTTATAGTACAAATGTCAGTGGAGATTTATCTAGAAAAATAAAAACTATATAAACAACTATTTTACTGTATATATAATGCATTTTAAGTTATAATAAAATGTTAATTATTAAAATGAACAATGACAAATCAAGTGTTATTTATTTATTTATTTATTTAAGTTTCCTAACACCACTAAGATATCTTTCTTCATTTCAAATTGAATTTTCATAGTCTGATCATAAAACGTTTAATTTTACCCCAAATATTTGAGGGTATAATCAATTTCCCAAGGGCCTCTTTTATTCATTCTATTGATACTGAGTCTCTTCTGAAGGATTTATGATACCACCATCCCTATTGATTTTCTCTTTTTCATCATTTTAATGGCCAGGTCCTCAATTTTCAATGACTCTGCATACAACTTGGGCATTTGTCTAACATTACTTTCTTTGATTTTTGTAAAACTCAATTATATGACTCTGTGCACCTCTGACTCTTCTTATGCCTTTATTATACTGTGCCCCAAGATGCTGATGGTTTAAATTGTCACAACCACTTAGTGACAGAAATAATACAATTGATAAATAATTTTAGAGATATTTACATTAAAGTCAATAAATATATGGGTATTAGTTTACTAGGGCAGCCATAACAAAATACCACAGACCCTCTAGCTTAAACAACAGAAATCTATTCTCTCACATTTCTGGAGCCTGGAAATCTAAGATCAAGGTGTTAGAAGATTCTGGTTTCCTTTCTCCTTGGTTTGTCTATGGTTGCCTTCTTGCTGCCTCTTCACATGGTCATTCCTCTGTGTACACACACTCCTGGGGTCTCCCCTTCTTCTTATAAGGACACCAGTTATACTGGATTACAGAAACACTCTAATGGCTTTATTTTAACTTAATGAGCTCTTTAAAGACCTTGTCTGCAAATATAGTTGCATTCTGAGGTACTGGGGGTTAGAGCTTCTATATATGAATTTTTGATGAGATACAATTTGCCCCATAACAATATGCAATGCCAATATTTTATTATTATTGTTATTATGCATTTTATTATTTGTCCAACATATTCACTGTGTCTGTTTTATTGCTAGTACCGAACTAGCAGTGAGAATAATACAGAGAAAAATACAAACATAATATACCAATTTTTTTTCATAATATACGAAAATTTAATGTATAAAACTCAAATTTCTGATAACATTGAAGATAAATAACTAAACTCAACTCCTTGAGGGATTTTTATTTTCCTCATGACTTCTCTAAAATCATCCTTTTTTTGCCTTCCAATCTCCTTTTCTTGTTCTCACTCTTCTACTTACTGTCTAAATAGAAGAGATCTAAGAATAAATGCTATTGTCTTTTCTGCCTTCACTCACTCCTTAGGTGTCTCCTGGCTATCCATGACATCTTGGAGATATATGCCCTAAACAGGTCTATTACTTATACTCTTTTCTCCCAAATTGTTCCGTGTCTAATCTTCTACATTTCACATGATGGCATTGATTGCTCAGACAAAAATCTTTATTTTTTTCAGACAAAAATCTTTATAAAAATCTTTCTTATTCTCCCTTTTCCTTAACATCCACATAAAATTAATCATTATGCCCTGTCAGTACTAACTCCAAAATAGATCCAAAAATATTCTACATCACCTTTTCTTCATAATATTCACTACAGCTCAGGGATCAAGCTACAATTGTCCCTAAATTAGATCACTCCAATATCCTAATCTCCTTAATTCCACAGTGTTCCTTATTTAATCAATCTGCAAAGGGAAGCAGAATAATATTTTATATTGTTATATACAAGATGAATAAGTTATGGGCATCTGCTTTACAACATAGTGTTTATAGCTACATATCTGTATTGTACACTTAAATTTTGTCAAAGGGTAGAGCTCATGTTAAGGGCACTTACCATATGAAAAAAAAGTGAAAAAACTCACACCAATAGGCTAAAGAAAAATTTTTGTATGATTATATCAAAAGATTCAGGAAAAAAAAATGACAACATCCAACACACTTTTATGATGAGAACACTCAGCAAACTAGGAATGGAAGGGAACTTCCTCAACTTGACAAAGAATATCATTTATAGTTGCACCAAAACAATAAAAACCTAGGAATAAACCTAACCAAAGAGATGAAACACCTGTACTCTGAAAAGTATTAAACACTGATGAAAGAAATTGAAGACAACACAAAGAAATGGAAAAACATTGCATATTCATGGATTGGAAGAACAAATATTGTTAAAATGTCTATACTGTCCAAAGCAACCTACACATTTAATTCAATCCCTATCAAAATGTCAATAGCATTTTTCACAGGACTAGAACAAGCAATCCTAAAATTTGTATGGAACCAAAAAAGACCCCAAAGAGCCAAACAGCCTTAAAAAAGAAAAACAAAGCTGGAGGCATCACAATTTGAGACTTCAAGTTATATTACAAATCTGTGGTGACCAAAACAGTATGGTACTGGCACAGAAATAGACATATAAGTCAATAGAACAGAATAGAAAACCCAGAAATGAACCTACAACTATATGGTCAGTTAATCTTTGACAAAGCAGGAACGGATATCCAAAAAGGAAAAGACAGTCTCCTCAACAAATGGTGTTGGGAAAACTGGACAGCAACATGCAGAAGAATGAAACTGGAGCATTTTCTTACACCACAAACAAAAATAAATTCAAAATGGATGAAAGACCTGAATGTGAGACAAGAAACCATCAAAATCCTAGAGAACACAGGCACTAATGTCTTTGACATCGGCAGTAGCAACTTCTTTCTAGATATGTCTCCTGAGGCAAGGGAAACAAAAGCAAACATGAATTATTGGGACTTCATCAAGATAAAAAGCTTCTGCACAGCAAAGGAAATAATCAACAAAACTAAAAGGCAACCTATAAAATGGGAGAAAATATTTGCAAATGACATATCTGATACAGAGTTAGTATCCAAAATATATAAAGAACTTCTAAAACTCAACACCAAAAAACAAATAATTCAATTAAAAAATGGGCAGAAGACATGAATAGACATTTTTCCAAAGAAGACACACAGATAGCCAATGAAACATGAAAAGATGCTCAACACTGATCATCAGGGAAATACAAATCAAAACTACAAGGAGATATCACCTCACACCTGTTAGAATGGCTAATATGAACACTACAAGAAAGAACAAGCGTTGGCAAAGATGTGGAGAAAGCGGAACCTTCTTGCATTGCTGGTGGGAATGCAAACTGATGCCACTGTGGAAAAGAGTATGGAGTTTCCTCAAAAACTTAAAAAACAGAAACTGCCCTACAATATAGAAATTGTACTATGTATTTATTCAAAGAATACAGAAATGCTAATTCAAAGGGATACATGCATCCTGATGTTTATAGCAATCTTATCTACAATAGCCAAATTACAGAAAGAGCCCAAGTATCCATCGACTGATGAATGGACACCCCATACAATGGAATACTACTCAGCATAAAAAAGAGTGAAATCCTGCCATTTGCAGTGACATGGATGGAGCTAGAGAGTATAATTTTGTTAAGTGAAATAAGTCAGTCAGAGAAAAACAAATACCAAATACCATATGATTTCACTTATATGTGGAACTTAAGAAACAAAATAAGTGAGCAAAGGGGGAAAAAAAAGAGCGAGAGAGAAAAAGCAAGAAACAGACTCTTAAGTATAGAGAACACAATTTGATGGTTACCAGAGGGGAAGTAGGTGGGGGGGATGTGGGTAATAGCTGATGGGGATTAGGAGTGTGCTTGTGAGAATGTATAGAAGTGTTAAATCACTGTATTGTACACCTGAAACTAATATTATACTGTATGTTAACTAACTGCAATTTAAATAAAAATTAAAAAAATAAAAAGCAAAAGTTTTTTTAAAAAAGAATATCTACAAAAAATCTACAGCTCACACCATATTTAAAGATGAGGATCTAGATTCTCCTAAGATCAGGAGCAAATCAAAAGTGCCCCCTTCCTTTCAGTTCTCCTGTTCAGCATCATACTGGAAGTCTTAGATAGTACAATAAAGCAAGAAAAATATACAAATGTATACTGATTGGTGAAAAATAATATATTTTTTTTCTTTTAGCAGACAACCCAGTTATTAGGGAATCAACATTATTAATTAAATCATAAGAATAGGGGCACCTGTGTGGCTCAGGCAGTTAAGTGCCTGCCTTCAGCTCAGGTCATGATCCTGGGGTCCTGAATCCAGCCCCAAGTCGGGCTCCCTGCTCAGCAGAGACTCTGCTTCTCCCTCTCCCTTTACCTCCCCCCACCAACTTATGCTCTCTTGCCTCTCTCTCTTTCTCAAACAAATAAATAAAATCTTAGGGGTGCCTGGGTGGCTCAGTTGTTAAGCATCTGCCTTCGGCTCAGGTCATGATCCCAGGGTCCTGGGATCGAGCCCCGCATCGGGCTTTCTGCTCCGCAGGAAGCCTGCTTCTCCCTCTCCCACTCCCCCTGCTTGTGTTGCCTCTCTCGCTGTGTCTCTCTCTGTCAAATAAATAAATAAAATCTTAAAAAAAATAAATAAAATAAAAAAATTAATCATTAAGAATCAATATCAACAAAAATAACTTCTGGAACTAATAAGCCATTATAGCAAAGCTGAAAGATACAAGGTTAATATAGAATAGTCAATTGCTTTCCTATATACCAGCAATGAACAATTAGAACTAGAAAATAAAAACACAATACCATTTACTTTCACATAAACAACCTGAAAAACAGATATAAATCTAACAAAACCATGTATAAGATCTGTATGAAGAAAACTGTAAAACCCTGATGAAAGAATCAAAGATGTAAATAAATACAAATGATAATAATTAAGAATATTTATGTTTGTGAGTAGAAAAAAATAAATATTTTCAAGATTGTCAATTCTTCCCAATTTGATATGCAGATTCAACACAATCCCAATCCAAATCTTAGAGGTGAGACTGGGTGGCTCAGTCTGTTGAGCGTCTGACTTCAGCCCAGGTCATGATCTTGGGGTCCTGAGATAGAGCTCCACATTGGCTCCCCACTCAACATGGAATCTACTTGTCCTTCTATCTCTCCCCCATTTGTGCCCTCCCTCTCTCTCTCTCTTTCACTTCCTCGCAAATAAATAAATAAATAAATAAAATCTTTTAAAAAATCCTAGAAAGTTATTTTCTGGATACCAACAAACCGATTCTAATGCTTATGTAAATGGCATAAGACCCAGAACAGCTAGCACAAAATTAAAGAAGAACAAAGTCAGAGTACTGAAACCACCTGAATTCAAGACTTACTATAAAGTTGCAGTAATCAATAGTGTAGTATTAGTGAAATAACAGACAAATTGATCCATGAGAGCCCAGAAATTGGCCCACACAAATATACCCAACTGATATTTGACAATGGAACAAAAACACTTCAGTGAGGGAAAAAAGGTAGTCTTTTCAAGAAATGGTTCTGGAACAACTGAACATGCAAAACAATGACTCTAGACACAGACTTTACACTTTTCACAAAAATTAACTCAAAATGGATCATAGACCAAAAAGTAAAACACAAAGATATAAAACTCTTAGAATATAACAGAAGAAAAACTAGGTAGACATTCTTGGGTTTGGCAGTGACAAATTAAGATACAACACCAAAAGCATAATCCATGAAGCAAAAGAAAGATATATTGGATTTCATTATTGTTAAAATTCTCTGCCTAGGAAAAGTTTCTGTTATGAGAATGAAAAGATAAGACACATAATAAGATAAATATTTGCAAAACACATCTGGCAAAGGATTTATATTCAAAATTTCCCAAACTGTTTAAACTCAGCAATAAGAAATCAAACAGCTTAGATAATAAACAAGCAAAAGATCCAAAGAGACGTCTCACAAAAAAGAGATATACACATGGCAAATAAGCATATGAAAAGATGTTTAACATCATACGCTGTTAAGGAACTGTATATTAACAATTAGATACTAGGGTTTCTGTTAAGCATCTGACTCTTGGTTTTGGCTCAGGTCATGATCTCAGGGTCCTGAGATCGAGCCTTGCGTCAGGCTCCATGCTCAGCGTGGAGTCTGCTTGAGATTTTCTCTTTCCTTCTGCCCCTCCCTCTGCTCTCCAAACAAACAAACAAACAACAAAATTAAAAACAAAACAAAACAAAACAATCAGATACTATAGCACATCCATTAGAATAGCTAAAGTTCAAAATACTGGCAATACCAAATGCTGATGAATATGTGGAGCAACAAGAACTCTCATTGCTGGAGGAAATGATGAAAGGTACAAGCCACTGTGAAAAAATAGTCAGGCAGTTTCTTTCAAAACTAAATATAACCCCGGGCGCCTGGGTGGCTCAGTTGGTTAAGCGACTGCCTTCGGCTCAGGTCATGATCCTGGAATCCCTGGATCGAGTCCCGCATCGGGCTCCCTGCTCGGCAGGAGTCTGCTTCTCCCTCTGACCCTGACCCCTCTCTTGTGCTCTCTCTCATTCTCTCTCTCTCTCAAATAAATAAAAATCTTTAAAAAAAAAAAAAAAACTAAATATAACCCTATTTATGATACAGCAATCACACTTCTTGATATTTACCCAAATGAACTGAAAACTTAACTCCAAACAAACATCCGTACATGAATGTTTGCAGCAGCATTATTCATAATTTCCATATTTGGAAGCAACCAAGACGTGATTCAGTAGGCGAAGAGGTAAACAAGCTGTGGTGCATTTAGGCAATGGCATATTATTCAGCACTAAAAAAGAAATGAGCTATCAAGTTACAAAACATATGCAGAATTCTTAAATACATATTGCTAAGCAAAAGAAGCCAATTTGAAAAGGCTATGTACTCTATAATTCCAGCTGCATGATTTTCTGGAAAAGGCAAAACTAATATGACAGTGAAAGGATCAATAGTTGACCAGGAGTTCAGAAGGAGAGAGAGAAGAATGAATAGGTGGAACACAGTGGGTTTTTAGGGCAGTGAAACTCTTCTGTAAGATACTGTAATGGTGGATATATGTTACACATTTGTAAAACAAACAAAAACAAACAAAAACAGGGAATCTACAACACAAAGAGTTAACCTTAATGTAAACTGTGGACTTCAGTTGATAATGTATAAATATTAGCTCATTATTTGTGAGAAGTACACCATATTAAACCATATTAATGCAAGACAATAATAAAGACAACAGTGTAGGGAAGGAGAGAGCATATATGGGGAGTCTCTGTATTTTCACCCATTATTTTCTGCAAAGCTAAAAGTTCTCTGAAATATAAAATGTATTAGATTTTTTTAATTTAAATTAAATTAACATATAATATATTATTAATTTCAGAGGTAGAGTTCTGTGATTCATTAGTTGCATATAACACCCAGTGCTCATTACATCATGTGCCCTCCTTAATGCCCATTACTCATTTACCCCATCCCCCCAGCTCCTACCCTCTAGCAACCCTCAGTTTTTTTCCTATGATTAAGAGTCTCTTATGGTTTGCCTCCCTCTCTGATTTCATCTTATTCTATTTTTCCCTCCCTTCCCTTATGATCTGCTGATTTGTTTCTTAAATTCCACATATGGGTGAAATCATATGATAATTGCCTTTCTCTGATTCATTTATCTCACTTAGTATAGTAACCTCTAGTTCCATCCATGTCATTACAAATGGTAAGATTTCATTTTTTTGATGTCTGAGTAATATTCCGTTGTGTGTATATATATACCATATCTTCTTTAGCCATTCATCTCTCGATGGACATCTGGGCTCTTTCCATAGTTTGACTATTGTGGACATTGCTGCTATAAACATTGGTGTGCAGGTGCCCTTTCGGATCACTACATTTGATTCTTTGGGGTGAATATCTAGTAGTGCAATTGCTGGGTCATAGGGTAGCTCTATTTTTAACTTTTTGAGGAACGTCCATACTGTTTCCCAGAGTGGCTGCCCCAGTTTGCATTCCCACCAACAGTGTAAAAGGGATTAGATTATTTAAAAACATGGAAAAATAGGATATAATAATAAGCTTATAAAATTAGAAATAAAACTGACATTTCATGAGACAACTACCAAGAATTCAATAAAGTAGTTTGATTATCATGACACTTAAGTAGAAAAAAAAAAAAAAAAGGAAAGAAAGAAAGAAGGAAAAAACATGAATATGCATGACATTGCACAAGAATGAGTTCCAATACATAGAATGTGTTCACAAGTCATGTATATTATTCTTCAAAATTTTTACTTTGCCCACCACTAATGTATAGATAATGGAAATAAAATAAATATGAAAATAAGAATTTTCAAAATTATCTTAGATTATATTGATTTTCAATTCTTAAAAAAGGTTCTTATAGAATTCCCACCAAGCATCTGACCATTTCTGTTTTTAATTTCCTTCATTGTTTCAACTGTCCACATGACATTAAAAATTCCTTTCCTTGTTTTGTGTTTTTGTTTAAGAGAGGCAAAGAGAGAAAGAGAGTATGTGCGCACGCTCACGCACAAGTGGTGGGGGGCAGAGAAAGAGAAAATCTTAAGCAGGCTCTGCACCCAGCGCAGAGCGTGATACAGGGCTTGATCTCACGACTCGGAGATCATGACCTGGGCCAAAGGCAAGGGTCCGTGGCTTTATCGACTGAGCCACCCAGGCGTCCCTTCTTGTTTTGTTTTTAAAGATTACTGAACTTGCTCTTTTCTATCAGCATTTATCCAATATTGTCCCATATTGTTCCCTGCCCTCTGCAATAGTTCCAACTACCAAGAAATAGAGTCTCTTTACCTCCTGAATTTTGCTGGCCTTGTTTGACAAATAAAGTACAGTGAAGTGGTAGTATGCTTCTTCTTGGGTTAAGGCTTTGTATATTTCTACTCCCTCTGTTAAAATTCTAAAACCATGTGAACATACTTAGCCTAGCATGCTGAAGGGTGAGACCATGGGGCTGTAGCCCAAGCTTTCTGAGGTATCATTTGTGAACGACATTTATTAATGAGCCAGCCACAGCCAATCCACCAGCTGACTGAAGATATATGAAGTGAGCCCAGCTGAGACTAGTAAGAATCACCCAGTAAGAACCCCCTAGATGGTTTTCTAACCTGCAAATAAATACATGAGCTAAATAACTGCTTAAATTGCTTTAAGCCACTAAGTTTTAGAATATTATACAGCAAAAGTTAACTAAAACAGAAAACTTCAAAACACACAAATATACTAATGACTATCAAAACTTTTTTTCTCATGACTTCTAAAATTTTTGTTACTTATTATTCCCAATTGGATATCCCATTAGCAATTTAAACCTTATCAATACTGAAATCATTGTTCCTTTTCCAAATGCTTATTTTTTATATTTTTTCTTCAGCCATATTACTTAAAAATCATAAAAATTTGAAAAATTATTGTAATTATGCTTCTTTAGCCTTAATATATCACGAATTGGATAATGAGTCATCCCAAATGCCTCATCCGAATGTCTTGCACTTTTTTTCTATTTATAGTGTAACAGTGTTTGCTCAACACATGTTTAGCTATAACATGGATGATATAATCTCTTTTTAACTGCTCTTTTTATTTGCGGGTTTCTTACTTGAAACTTCTTGAAACAAATTTCTATATTGCAATCATTATTATGTAAAATACCTCATAACATTTATTTTTTCTTGATACTTTTTAAGGAAAATTGTATTATATCTGATATATAAAAACAAAATCCATTATGATCAGTTCCTAGACTACTTAGCTTTTATTTCTATCTTAATTTGATCCCTGAATCTCTCATCCTATAGTCTACTCCAAAATATACTCATTTATTCCATACCTCCTTATCTTTGTAAATGCTATTTCCTCTGCCTAGAATTCCCTAAATTCAGTGACATTGTATGTTGACTGTCCCACTTTTTCTTCAAGTGACAGCTCATGTATTATCACCTATAACTATGGATGGAACATATTAGATAGGAATAAAAAATAACACTAGTTTAAAGAGTAAATTCAATCACTGAAGCAATATCTTTCATTATTCTTTTTAAAAGCTCCTTTCAATCACTCATCCAAAAACATGTCCTGTACTTTTATGAGACTACTTTTGTTTTCTATGATATTACAGTTAAAATATTATCAGCGTTTTGTTTTTCTCCAAAGCTTCCACTGCCTTCAAATAAGCTAATATAATATTCATTCTTTTTTTAATATATCACTATACTCAACTCAATTGTAAACTTTTATAATGCTTTAAAAAGACTATGAGTAAAATTTTCTTTCAACAAATAGATCTGATATTGGAGGTGCCAAATTTTCTATCTTTTCTGCCCAATCATGTAGTTAATATATGTCTTGCACAACTCTATGCTTTAAAGAATTCTCAATGTCTTTTTTTCTAACTGTACTGACAAAAATTAAGACTCAACTGATTTTTTTTTTTTTCAGTGTAGACTTCCTTGAAAAGAGACCATTTCTTTGGTAATATTTAACAGTTGTCATTCCATCACACTTTGATATCAACCACTTATTCCACATTAGTGTTAAGCCCCCTATAATCAGCAGATGTATCATATCATACTGTCCTTGAGCTTCTAATTGACTGTCAGTTCTCAGTTCCATCTTCCTAAATTCTACATCTGGTGACAGTGCTTAGAAAACACTCAATTTTATTGATGCTCCTTAGGGATCATCTGAGATGTTGGAAATTAGTTGATGTCTTTTTTATTCTCAGTTTGTCATCTCTGTGAGACTAGAGTCATCACTCACTTATCCAAAAAATCAAGCAGTGATAAATGGCATACTAAAAACTTTAGGGATTATAGTTTATTTCTACAGTTGATAATAATTTGTTAAAAATCATCAATAATTGCAAACAATTCCAGTTTATTAATGCCAGTAGCCGCTCTGATCAAATCAATTTAGGTAATTATACATTTGCCATTTTTTAAAAACTTGAGTAAAAAGCTTTACTGAAAGATACTTATCTTTTGTGACTATCATTTTGAGACATTTCTTCTTGTAAGAAAATCTGAAGATTATACTTAGAATTGACATAATTTTGATGTATAATTTACATTTACTATTTTACATGTCTTAAAATACCTTTTTTCTAACTTTAAATTTTCTATCAAAATACTTTCAGTAGTTGAATTTAGCAAACACCTCAATAAATTTCATGCTAAATATTTTTATATTTTCAGCATTTTATTTATTTATTAAATAAAATGATATTCATTGTATAGATTTCCTGGCCCTCAAACCACAGTCAAAACTCACTTGGGGGCACCTGGGTGGCTCAGATGGTTAAGCGTCTGCCTTCGGCTCAGGTCATGATCTCAGGGTCCTGGGATCGAGTCCCGCATCGGGCTCCCTGCTCCTTGAGAGCCTGCTTCTCCTTCTGCCTCTCTCTCTCTCTCTGTCTCTCATGAATAAATAAATACAATCTTAAAAAAAAAAAAAAAAACTCACTTGGTTAGTGATAGCCCCTTATTATCTCTCATGTAATTTAAAATAGTATTTTCTTACTTTAATATTATGAAATGATATTTGCTTGAGAATCACTTAATTTGACTTGTGCTTCACTCCCAGGAGAGAAAGACAGGAGTGGGTACGCCCTCAACAGCTGCCTCCCCCCAGTGGCAACAAGGCAGGAAGGAGGAGCCAGACACAAAGAGAGGGACTGTTTGCAGGATGGGGTGGGGGAGGGTTCGCTATGTGGGATGAGGATTCGAGGGACAGCATCAGCTCCTCCTCATATTCATCCTCCAACCAGCAAACCAAGAAAGAAACAAACACCCGCAAGATGACAGTAAAGTCAGAATGAGCAAAAACTTCAAACCAGTGTCAACAGGATTCAGAAGGAACTGACAGACATCACTTCAGACCTTCCACCTCCCTTCAGTGCTGGTCCCAAAGGTGGTGACAACTATGAATGGAGATCCACCATTCTCAGGCCTCCAGGATCCATGTTTGAGGGTGGTGTATTCTTCCTTAATACCACTTTTACACCAGAATACCCATTCAAGTCTCCAAAGGTTACATTTTGGACCAGAATCTATCACTATAATATTAACAGTTAAGGAGTTATTTGCTTGGACATATTAAAAGATAATTGGAGTCCAGCACCAATCATTTCTAAAGTTCTTCTATCTGCTCCCTTCTTGCAGACTGTAATCCTGCTGACCCTCTGGGGGGGGAAGTATTGCCACTGAGTATAGGAAAACAGAGCAGAGCATGACAGAATGGCCGGACAGTGGACCAAGAGATACACTACATAAAGTGGGTTTTCACAATTCTTATATTATTTGTCTGTCAGAGAGAGAGTTGCTTGTTATTTTGAAGGGGGGGGGTATTTCTATAACAGATATTATTCAGTCGTATTTCCTAAGATTTTATTGTAACTTAAGGTATCTTGCTACGGTAGGCCGAAATAATAATAGCAACTTTTAAAACTGTCATTACTTCTGCAATATTAGCTGAAATGTAGTACAGAGAATAGACATTTGGGTTCAATTGCTTGTAGTCTGTAAATTTAAAATAGCTTAATTTTCTACAGGTTACACACATGGCCATTTATGTAGAGTCCTTCCAAGACTACACATTTTTTTGATCAAAAAAATTGGAATTTCTTTTCCCTTCTTGGGAGGGAACATTGATATTTAATAGTAGTTAGAGACTGTCATCTCATATATATAAAATGGATCCATGGCTATAAGACACCATCTATGAAATGAGTAGTTACGTATTTTATTTTATATGCAAACCTACTTTCTTATGCCAAGATGAGAGGTTTGAATCACGGCTTGTGAAAACCTTAAGCTGTTAACTGAAGGTATGGAACAGGAGTTGCTTAGTGGATGGGTTATATGCTGTGCATTACTTAAGTCTGCATTTGTTACTGTGCTGATGAACAATATTAAAACAAACAAAAAGAGTCTCTTAATTTATTAAACTCTCATGTATATTCTCATTTAATCCTCACAGATGTTTCCTAACCAACTGTACCACGGACATACTCTTTTCCTGTCTTGAGCATTTGTTTTTATCAGTATCTACAAATATCCAAACACTGTCAGCTTAACAATGCTTAAAAATATGTGATCTAGAGCTAAATATCATTAAGGGATTTAGAGCAAAAATATTCTCCATATAAAATTGTTACTGGGGGCTCTTTTAATAATAATTACCAAGGTGTAGTTGGCTTGATACCAATTTGTGTATATCCCAGTCCTTCTTCCTTGGACTTTCAGTTTCAGGAGGGCAGTTTTTGTATTCTCACTATGGGTAGTACAATGATTTGCATAGAGTGAACACTTCAAATGCTTTGGCATAAATGATGAGTACATATTATATGGTGAATTACAAATAATGAAAACATCATTGTAGCATCATTTTTATTGCAAAATTTCTCTTATATAAATGTGATTATAAATCATTTTTATCATTTAATATGTCATTATTTTTCAATGAAATATTAAAAGAAACGTTTTCTAAAGCTCTGTTTCAAATGAGTGGAAAACATTTAAAAGATAGAAATACATAAATCTATCTCATATTTGAGCAAGAGATCTAAAGAGGATATTGTAATTCTTAGGAGAGAAATGCTCTTGTTTTCACATAGGTGGCTGTCAAACCTTATGTGGTTTTGAGCATCACCTTGCCAACTCATTGAAAGGCAGGTTGCTGGGCCAGTAGCTCAATAATTCCAAACAAGGAAGTCTGAGAAAGGTCCAGGGCCCTCCATTTTAAACTTTAAGTGACTCTTGTAAGTATGATCCACAAAGCTTTTACTTGCTTGCTTTGTTGTTATTTATTTGGATGGGGAAAGAAGGTATACTGAAATTAAAAGAGTAAAGTAATTTAGGAATTATGTTACTTCATATAGTCAAAAATGTAAAAATGTGGGGTGCCTGGGTGGTTCAGTCAGTTAAGCGTCTGCCTGTGGCTCAGCTCATGATCCCAGGGTCCTGGTATCAAGTCTCCAGTCCGGCTCCCTGCTCAACGGGGAGCCTGCTCCCTCTGCCGCTCCCCCTGCTCGTGCTCTCTCTCTGTCTGTCAAATAAATAAATAAAATCTTAAAAAATATAAAAAATAAAAAAAGGAGTTACTTCCCTTATAAAAAATGTAGAAATTGGCTTCTCAAAACTCTAGAGAAAATATATTTTTAGGAATTTAGAAATGGCTATTGAAAGGGAAAAAAATCCACAAAATGGTGGATAAGTTGGATTTGGGGAGAATTCTGAATAATAAGAAACACAAATTGGCAAGGATGAAAGATGAAAAAGGAATTTGGAAGAATACTTGGAAGAATACTAGTATTTAATTTGTTTTTTGTTCTGATTTGGGCTTTAAGCTCTACTTTCCCACCACATTCTTGTTATCCTGAAACTTTCAAAGTATTACTGCTATAGTCTTGCATTTTTTTTTCCCCTGGAGAAATAAAAGCTGAAGAAAAGCAAACACATGGAAAAAACAGAAGGGAAAGAGGACAACTGTGGCAGGTGACAACTAATACTGGGTGTATGAACAAATATCAGAGGTGTGGGGTCATAGAAGAATATAACCAACTCTTGAAGCATCATCAGAAGTGATGTAATGGTAGTGGAAGATTTTCAGTAGGACCATTTTATTTGGATTGAGAAGACTATAAAGACTATAAAAGGCTAGAGGATCAGGTAATGTAGGTTTTGAATATTAAAAGCTTATAGTTAAGTGTCTCTTATGGTTTGCCTCCCTCTCTGATTTCATTTTATTTTTCCCTGGCTTCCCTTATGACCCTCTGTTTTGTTTCTTAAATTTCATATATGAATGAAATTATAGGGTAATTGTCTTTCTCTGACTGACTTATTTCCCTTAGCATAATATCCTCTAGTTCCATCCACATCATTGAAATGGTAAGATTTCATTTCTTTTTTTTGATGGTTGAGTAACAAACTGAGGGATGCTGCAGGGGAGGGGGGTGGGGAGATGGGGTAACGGTGATGGGCATTAAGGAGGGCATGTGGTGTAATGTAACTGATGAATCACTGAACTCTACCTCTGAAACTAGTAATACACTATATGTTGATTAATTGCATTTAAATAAAATAAAATTAAATTTAAAAAAGCTGCAGTAGTAAAAACAAGCTTATGACAAAAAATAAAAAATAAAAGATTATTACATGTATTTAAGCATATGGGGGATGCTAGTTATCTGAACAGGTGTGTATTTTTCCAAATATTTTTAATTAAAACATTCTTAGAAATAGTGATTCTGATTAAAGCTGGCAGATGATGAAAAGGGAAAGAGACATAAATAAAAGCAGTTTGCATTGACAATCCAGGATACAGCAGCTGATGCAAATGAACATTTCACAACAAAATTCAGAAAAATGGGTGGTAATTGGATAAGATCTAGAGACCAAGTAGAAATTCATGAACAAAACATATAAACGAATAAAGATTCCGACCAACCTGTTTTTCCCCACCCTATTTTCTTGGTGCATTGTGCCTGACTTGAAAAGGAAGTTGTTTAACTAACTTCCAGAATAATACGAAGATTTCCATAGTCATTGAATCTGACATTAAACTGAGGAAATTGTTTGCTCTGTACCTCTATAAAACATCACTTTAGGGATGTGTATGTGAGACGTGTAGGTCTGATAAAGCCTCTGCATTACAAATTCAAAATGCGGCAGCATAGTTTATGTCCCACAGACTATTTATCCATAGTCTAAATACTTTAAAAAAGAAAAAAATATATTGTCTGAAACTTTGATACCTAGTCAGAGAAATCACAAAATCAGCTTTGAACTGTTACCAGGGGTGACATATGAATATGCACTGAGAAGTGATGAGAAGCTCTAAATTGTTTATTTATTTATTTATTTATTTATTTATTTATTTATTTATTTTTAAAGATTTTTTTTATTTATTTGACATAGAGAGACACAGCAAGAGAGGGAACACAAGCAGCAGGAGAGGGAGAGGGAGAAGCAGGCCCCCCCGCGGAGCAGGCAGCCCGATGCGGGGCTCGATCCCAGGACCCTGGGATCATGACCTGAGCCGAAGACAGACGCTTAACGACTGAGCCACCCAGGCGCCCCTAAATTGTTTATTTAGTGAGGAAACCAACTCACTTGATCTGATGCCTGGCAGTTTCTTTTCATTCTTCCTTTTGTCTTGTTTCTTTGTTTGATGCAGGTCAGGGAGCAAATGCTATTATATCCTATGCATTTGGTAAGCACATTTTTCTCTCATTATCATATCATTCTTTGTTCAAAGGATATTTGATGTATGTGGCAGCTTTTGAACCTTAAAAATGAATATAAAGAAATATTCAAATAATGCTTTGAATTAACATCAAATACACAACAACATTTCAGAAGAAAAACTGATCAGAATTTACTAAATGCCACAGAAAATTCATTCTGGATAAGGGAAAATAATTAGCCTTGGAAAAGTTACCATGTGTGATTAAAAGAATAAACAATTATAGGAGGTCTATTTAATATGGTTTATTCCAATTAAAAATAGCTACCTCTTATCAAATACTGCACAGCCCTCAAGATCACTAGCATTTTGCCTTACTCTGAATTAGTTTGTATTTTTTTACAGAAACTATATATTTTATTTTATTTTTAATTTACTAATGGAAATACTCATATCAAAAACATCTTCATATTTCTGCCATTGCCGCTTCAATTTGTTGAAAATTTTCTTCCCCAATTAAGCACAAAGATTAGTGTTGTGGGTTTAATGTTAATGAGGAAATAAAAAAGAAACATGAGCTATACTTCTCCTCCATAATTAAGCATAATTTTCTCCTAAAACTGAAATTCAAAGAAAAGAATGCAACTAAATTATATTAAGTTTATTTTAGGAATTACTAATTCAAAAAAGTATTCAAAAGCTTCAAAACAATAAAATAAAATTACATTCTCATTGCTATTATTAAAAGAAAAAGGAGTTCCTGTTTTGAGCATAAATAACAAAGTCATAAACAAGTAAATAAGTGGCGAGCAAATCCTCAGAGAAAAATGTTACTGAAAGTGGAAATGTTAAAAAAAATTGCAAAAGAATTGTGTATCAATATTGTGGAGTCTTAAGGAAAATCAGTATTGATCACTTTAGAGAAGTCATTAAATTCTGCACTAAATTTTGTGTTGGTTATTCAACATTAAGGACATTCTTTTTTTTTTTTTTTTTAAGATTTTATTTATTTATTTGACAAAGAGAGACACAGCGAGAGAGGGAACACAAGCAGGGGGAGTGGGAGAGGGAGAAGCAGACTTCCCGAAGAGCAGGGAGCCTGATGCGGGGCTCGATCCCAGGACCCTGGGATCATGACCTAAGCCGAAGGCAGATGCTTAACGACTGAGCCACCCAGGCGCCCCCAACATTAAGGACATTCTTTATCAATGATTATTAGAAGTAGAATGTTCTATGAATAGAATTTGTGAAGAGTATTGGTGATGAGAAATGATTACAAGTGCTAATATGTCTGTGTACTAGTTTTTAATGATGATAAATTTATGGAAGTCACTTTTCAAAAATATAACAATGGTTATAATGGTTTATATACTTATTAAAAGTATATATATATATATATATATTTTTTTTTTTTATTTTAAAGATTTTATTTATTTATCT
>NW_022589717.1:35530026-35598051 GCF_004348235.1 Phoca vitulina
GGGACCATGACCTGAGCCGAAGGCGGTCGCTTAACCAACTGAGCCACCAGGCGCCCTAAAAGTATATTCTTAAGGAACGGTCAATGAAATTAGACTATTAACCAGTGAATGCAAAGAGAATGTAACCTTTAATTTCTTAGGTTTTATGCTAATACGTTTCATTCCTTTTTAATAGAGATTTAATGATGAATCTGATATTCTTATGGGTTGGTTTAGTTTCACTTGAAGTTTAAGGCATTCCTTCCACCTATTATCAGTTTCTCTGTCTGATACCATAAAACCCAAAAATACTTCAGAGAATTCACAGCTCTTATTTCACAAAATTATCTTTATCTAACAAGTATTGGTGCTTCAAAAATAGCGTTTGGTTAGTATTTTTTAGTTAGAATGGTCACATTAATACCCATTCTTATTTCATGTCTTGAGGGTTTCCTAAAATATGTACTTTGGAGATTCGATTAAATAATGAGTTAATTCATACATGTTTAAATAATGAGTTAATTCACCTGTGTGTGTGTGTGTGTGTGTGTTTTATTCACACATTCTTATGCTATTCCTGATAGGTTACTTAGTGAATTAAAGAAAAAAAATCCTAATAATCCTAATAATTAAACTAAACTTATAGGTGCTTGAACGTGTAGAAAGTTATTTGGGTACACAAATGCCTTTTTTTCCTGTATTAGAGGGAATAAACTATTCTTTTGTTCAACAAGTTTCATCGGGCACCATTCGGTGCTAGACATTGTCAATAGGAAGAAAATAAATTAGTAAATAAAACAGTATATAAGTAAGCTCTGTCCTCATAGTGTTTATATTCCAGTGTAGCAAGACATACATTATTATAATAAATAATAACACATATAGTATATTAAAAGTAATGGATGCTAAGAATAAAAATAAGGCAAAGAAGAAGGACATTAAATATTGGGGGCTACTTGCAATTTAAAGCAGTCATAGAAAAATTAAAGTAATCTGGGAACACCTCACTGAGCAATTGACAATTAAAGATGTAATGAGATGAAGATGGGAGAAGAAACAGATGGATATATGAAGAAGATCCTTTTTTCCAGGTAAATGAACCAGCATTGTGCTTGTAGTGAAGGAAGAACGGAAAGAGGGCAAGAGGTGCTGGATGAAGTGAACAAGGGGGAAAGCAGAAATGATGTCCAAGAGGTAATTACGTGTGTTACAGGCTTCTGGTTGTGAGAACCTTGTAGGAAAATGCAGGGTGTTGGATTTTAAGTCTGAGTGAGGTGGGAAGCCTTTGGAAGGTTTTGTTTTATTTTGTTTTGTGTTTTAAAGATTTTATTTATTTATTTAATTGACAGAGAGAGAGAGAGAGAGACAGCGAGAGAAGGAACACAATCAGGGGGATTGGGAAAGGGAGAAGCAGGCTTCCCACCAAGCAGAGAGTGCGATGCGAGGCTCAATCCCAGGACCCTGGGATCATGACCTGAGCCAAAGGCAGTTGCTTAACCAACTGAGCCACCCAGGCGCCCCTGTTTTGTTTTTTAGAAGCAACATAATTCTGGCTTCTGATGGATTTGGACTTGCTTTTCTAGCATTAAGGAAACATACAGGTATGAACATTGTTCCCTAATCATTTATAGTGAGTACCTACAAGTATGATGAACCAACCAAGTATACAACCAACCTCATTTAATGCTGCAGAATGTACAAAAGTGGTATAAACCTTAGCCAAATTTATATCCACGTTGGTCAGGGCTTCTTCAAAAATTCTAAGCATTGCAGGGGCTCCTGGATGGCTCAGTTAATTAAGGCTCTGACTCTTAGTTTCCGCTCAGGTCTTGATCTCAAGGTCGTGAGATGGAAACCCTGGTCAGCTCCATGGTCAGCACAGAATCTGCTTGGGATTCTCTCTCTCCCTCTCCCTCCCCTTCTGCTCCTGCCCCTGCTTGTGCACTCTCTCTCTCTCAAAATAAACAAACAAACAAACAAACAAATAAATAAAATTTACCAAAAAAAAAATTCTAAGCATTACTGAGAAAATATTTCTGAATTTAAAATAAAAAAATTCTTCAGAAATCTGGCATAAAATAATCTTTTTTTCTTTGTCTAAACCAAAATGAAATTGATCTAAAGATACTTGCATAAGGAGATATTACTTTTTCTATTGAAGACATCTGCTATTTTTTGTACCCCCCAAAATGCCACATCAATGTAGACCCTCTTATTGGTTGGGTTCTGCATACTTTCCCTACTCTTTTATTTTTGAGTCATTATAAGTTCTTATTAAAAGGAAGCTATGAATTAGACTTTGGGATATTATTTGGGTCATCTTTCTGCTATATCAAGGAGAATGTATTTGATACTTCTGACGGTTCTGTTCTAAATTTGCAGCAGTGATAGATGTTTTTGTTCCTTCTATTTTTATACCCCACTTATTATTTCAAGGGATATGTAAAAGTGAAGGCTATTTTAAAAGTGAAAGAGTTAACATATTAGCTCACAGTATATGTTCACATGGTCATCTCTCTCCAAGGCTTTTTATGGCATAACAATGGGATATTCTGAATCATCTAATATTGTTGTAGAGAGTTGCATTTTTACTTTCTTTATCCTCTGAAAAACATATTTTCCCTACACTTAACATTATGTGAAGATTAAACTTCCTTTATTATATAATCTAATCATATAACAGGAATGTGTACTTCTCCATAAAGTAACAATATTTACAAAAGTATATAGTGAACTGATATTTAGAAGACAGTAAAACTCCTGAATGCCCAAGAAATGCTAGCAAATTTCAAGAGAACTGCTGATTGAAAAGCACTTTTATAAAGATGAAAATGTTTGAATACTTTACTACCATGCAGAATATAACACCAAACTGAGCTTCAGACACCAGAAAATATTTAGAAATATATCTGAGATTAGTCTATCAGATTGTAGATTTTTTGTATCTACAAAAATTGTAGATTTTTAAATTTGTTGTAGATTTTTAAAAACATGAAACATCTTATAAATATATTTTATAAATCTCCAAACACCCCAAATGGGTCATTTCCATATAAAACACTCATGCATGTGGACACATATACATAAACAATTATTTTAATATGTAAACAGTGATTACTTAATCATATGTGCTACCATATCATCCCTGATTCCTTAACCTCTATAAACTCACCCTTGTTTTCCATTTTAAATTAGTCAAAAGTATTAAGAAAATGGTAAATAACCATCCAGCTTTGTCACTGAACACTTGTGCAACCTCAGGTAAGTGACAGATATTCTATTCCTCAATTTCCTCAATAAAATGGAGAAAATGATCACAAGTATCCCACTATGTTTTGGCAGCTGTTAATTATTAATACAGGTAAGCCTTTGGAAGTACAGCTGGCACACAGGAAGCTTTCACAATGGTTAACTTTTATTACATTTACCTCTGTTGAATTGATATAATTAACAACAAAAAAAAAGTTAAGAGGGATGATCTTTTGGATGGGTTGAGGGCATGGCATTAGGAAATGGAGTCCGCAAATTCAGAATATGCTGCACAATTGTCAAAATCTGTGGGAGACAAAAAACAAGCATAACTGCATAATAATGCAATGACAGTCTTTATATAATTTTGCTGAAACTATCTGCATTTAGAAAATCTGTAAGGAACTAAGACAAGAATGGAGAAAGGAACACTTGAGTCTCATTATTTATGGTTTAATCCTTTAGGTCTATTGACCAACTATGTAGTTGATATTTTGGAAAAGGGAGTCATGTGTTTAACTCTGAAATTGTAATTGTTTGGATTCAGGCTTGATAAAGCTTATCTGTTTTTAATATTTGTACTATAATGCAAACAGCGTGAGAAAAGTGAGTTCAAGGAAGAAGATATGGTGCCGAATTAGACAAAGAACGCCACAGGAAATGTTTAATGAAAATTTAATAGGTGTTTTAGAAAAGAGAGGACCACATTCTAATATTTGATTGTTATCCCATCTGTATAATGAAACTATTATAACCCAAATGCTTAACAATATTCATACAAATGGAGAAGCTGATGAGCTAGATTTTTCTGTCAATGGCCTTATATTTTCCAGACCTGCCAGGACTAAGAGACGTTGCAGCTACAGGCATATGCTATGAATAGTAAACTGGTGTCTTTCATGGTTGAACAAATTCTGCAGAAAATAAACTTGAAAGTGTAGAATCAGATCTGTGTCCTCAAATGAAAGCCAGGAATATCACAATTGTCATTCTTTGTTAGATATTTAGTAAGTAGAAATAGTTTTGAAAAATGTGTATGCAATTGTTGTAGGGTCTGTCAATGTTATGTAATGGGAGCCCCTTTTTTCATTCATAGTGAAGTATGATTAGTTTGATTACTTGAATTTCTCCAATTTGCACTGAGATCTTTCCAATTCTTTTCCCTATATCATTTTCCCCTAAAATCTTAATTTATCGTACCTCCAACAATAAAAATACAAAGTATAATTACTGAGATATATTACTTTAAAACAATAAGATTTTTCATGGTGCTACTTGAAACAAATTTCATTATTTAAGCACATGTATTATCTGTGTTTATTTAACTTGATCATTGAAAAACTCACCTCCTTGGGGCACCTGGGTGGCTCAGTCGTTAAGCGTCTGCCTTCCGCTCAGGTCATGATTCCAGGATCCTGGGATCGAGCCCAACATCAGGCTCCCTGCTGGGCGGGAAGCCTGCTTCTCCCTCTCCTACTCCCCCTGCTTGTGTTCCTGCTCTTGCTATCTCTCTCTCTGTCAAATAAAGAAATGAAATCTTAAAAAACAAACAAACAAACAAACAAAAACAACTCACCTTATTTCTTTAGAACGATAAGTTGGTTTCACCTTAATTTTCAGTCAAACTCAGGGAATTATAATTTATGAGTAACTGTGGCCGATAACATTTTTTTAATCAAAATTTCACTTTCTTTCACCTCTTCTCCCTCTGGGGAAGAGAATATTTCCCCAGCTCATTGATTTGGGGCTTCTCCATGTGACTAGCTCCAGCTGACAGAATAAGATAGAAGTGACACTGTGCTGGTTCTACGACTAGGTATTAAGACTAAAAGTTTATGTTCATCTCTGTGGGAGCTTCTTACTTCTGTCAAGAAAACACTCTCTAGTGTTGCTGCCCCTCCAACCTGGACACCAGGGTAGGACATGCAAAGGAAAATCCCTCTGACTTATTGCAGACCTGCATTTGAAGCAGATCTTCTGTTTCTAGTCCACATACTTGTAAAGTATAAACACTTATGCTTTATGCAAATAAGTATTGAGGTGGTGAAAACAGCACTGTGGTGAAAATGGTTAACTAGCACAGCAACTACCTGCAAACATAGGAGGAAATATAACTTGGCAGAAAGTATTCTGGAATAGTAACTGAGATATTATAAATATTCCAGCAAAAAAAAAAACTTAACTTACAAGGTATTTTGTTAAATAATACCTTTATATAACACCTAGTACTTCATCCATGCTGTGCAAGTTGTAGAATTTTATATTGGTACTTGTTACAACCATATACTTATGATGAGTAGTGAAAATATTTTGGAATCATTCAAAAGCATACTTAATATTTATAAAACCATTTGTTATTAATCTTATTAACAATGTGTATTTTTAACATGTAAACTTTGTTAATAGAAAATTATTGAAATAATAAATTATTCCAGTGGTGTATAGTGAAAAAATTGGTCTTGCCCAAAAGCAGCTTGGCATTTGCTCTTAGTTTGGGAGAAGTAATTTCTGTACCCTTGAAATGGCATTCCTTCTAAATTTGTGGTTATTCTGATATAATCATATACCATCTTTTATAAAATATTTATTAAAGACTTTTTAGTCAATTGAAAATTTAAAGAGCTATAAATCTTAATTTTATGCTCTTACATTGAAATAATAATCTTTGGTTTATATCTGTGACTCCTTGTTTTTTTTTTTTTTTTTTTAAGATTTTATTTATTTATTTGAGAGAGAGAGAATGAGAGAGAGCACATGAGAGGGGGGAGGGTCAGAGGGAGAAGCAGACTCCCTGCCGAGCAGGGAGCCCGATGCGGGACTCGATCCAGGGACTCCAGGATCATGACCTGAGCCGAAGGCCGTCATTTAACCAACTGAGCCACCCAGGCGCCCTCCTTGTTTTCTTTTTATACTCTTTTATTAACCTTTTTCATAATTCTTAAAAATCATGTGTCATTGGATTTTCTTGTTTAAATGAATTTGAGAAGCATTATTTATTCAAAGTATGACTTGTTTTTATTTTGTTAAAAAATACTCAGTTCTTTTTGCTCTTCTTATTCCCTTTATGATTTTCTTTCAAAGATAAACTCTAAAAAGCATTTCTGATATTTCAAAATAACTCTTTTAAGTTTTGACTTGAATTTTATTAAGTATGTAAGTTGAAGTACTTTCGGTCCTTCCACTTAAAAGTAGTGTATTTTACCATTTATATGATTACAAATAACTGTGTTCCTTTCTTCTGATGACTCAAATATGTTTCTTATTAATATTATTCCTATGTATTTGTTGCTTTTCAGTAGACTTTCCGGAAATTTATTCAATATTGAACAATTATTTATCTCTTGCTTAACATGTGCCAGGTACTCCACTAGATATTTGACATACTTTGTTAACCTTACATAAAAACATTAATTCAAGTAAGATAAAGGTGTACACATTCTATCATGACAACGTATCACCACTTTCAATTTTTGAAATACTTTCATTGAAATGTAAAGTATTAATTGAATGTTATTATTTTTTCTGAACCTGGCTTTCTCTGAAGAAACATATTTCTCAGAAGCCTTCAAAAGCATGGCTCTTTTCCCAAATGTCCATCGATTGATGAATGGATAAAGAAAATGTGATATATATATATATATATATATACACACACACACATATAATATACATAATGGAATATTACTCAGCTATAAAAATAATGAAATCTTGCTATTTGCAACAACATGGATGGAGCTAGAGAGTATTATGCTAAAAAAAATAAGTCAGTCAGAGAAACACAAATACCATACGATCTCACTCATATGTGGAATTTAAGAAACAAAACAAATGAGCAAAGGAAAATAAAAAGAGAGAGAGACAAACCAAGAAACAGGTTCTTAATTATAGAGAATACATTGATGGTTACTAAGAGGGCGGGGGGGGGGGGGGATGGGAGAAACAGGGGATAGGGATTAGAGTACAAAAAATAAACCGTAAATTGCTGCAAGAAAAACAAAACAAAAGATCAAGCTGTCTGTATAAATCAAGACTGTGATATTATTTCTCTTCTATCAAGAAATAGAAATCTTTTAATATAATAACATACCAGTTAACAGAGACTGTAGCCTTTATTCATACAGATCTATACACTCTACAGTCCTTCCTCCTTGGCCCTTTGGTGGTATATATGATCAAAAAGCTTTAGAAATGGTTTCTGTTTGACACAGAAGTTTCAATTCTCATTTCTGGAAATTTATACCAAATAAATAAGTAGGTACAATATAGTAATTATAAGAATGTTGATTTGCATATGAAAAATCTTAACTGCTCAAAATAAAGATTTGGTTAAACAATAAAAAAATAATAAGGCGTGGCTCTTTTCTCTCACACTGGTGTATGACAGGATCAGCTAGGTGCCGTCCTTGATTCTTATTGCTGGTTCTACACATTAACACTTTTGCCTTAAATTATGTCACTGACCTTTTTTTTTTTTTTTTTTTTTACTAAATACATCCTTGGCATCCATTTCATTCCCCATAAACTCTTAATATTTTTCACTGCTATATTTCTTAGTGGTTCAATAACTACATAGACTTTTTCTCAACATGCCATCTACACAATTCCTAAAACTTCTGCCCACCAATGATTTTAACCCTAATTTTTTTTTTTTTTATTTGCTCCTAAGACTTTGTTTTGGACAATAAAAATCTATTCTGTGTATCACTCAGGGTCCTGATAGGCATAAGGCCCATTAAATTTAACATAATTCATGGGAGATTTATTTATTAGATGGCTATTTGAAAAGATATGGGAAGGGAATAGAGGAATCTGAATCATAATGCAATAACATGAGGTTAGTAGGAACAGAGTTATATTATTCCTATGTCCCTAGGGATGAACCTAAACTGAAAGGGTATTATGTAGAGAAGACTATCTAAAGAGGAGCAGTGGTCTTGGATTGAGGAACAGTGCCAGTCTAAAAGATCTCATAGAGAAAAGTCTGTAGAGGATATATCTTGATCTTTTTGTCCCCTCCACTGTGATTTTATGTTTGGGTTACCCATTGGCTGGACCTAATCTGTCTTCATAGAGTATGGTGACTACGGTCCATAGAGGTGAGTCTCCTGGGGAAGAGATAAGCATGAAGAATAGAGAGTAGTAGATCAGGAGAGGCAAAGAGAATAAAGAGAGAGGCAAAGAGATGCCCCAAATTCAGTAATTTCAATTTAAGTAATTTTACTGTATATTTTTCTATCCCACTTTTATAAAATTCCAATTCCAATGTTTTAAGTCTAGCACCTAAAATCCAATGATTCTACAATCACCAACTTTTTCTCAATCTATGCATGTCTAAATTTACTTCCCCACCATTAGATTCCATTGTCAATCATAATATTCACAACCTTGCATATTTCAACAATTGATTTGCCTTTCACTTTCTGTTTTGAAGTAAACTGGCAAACTCCAACCCTGGTTAAGTCTAAATCTCCATTTACTCTGTCTAGCTGTATGTAGTAATAAGAAATCACACAATTATGATGACCAAATATATCATTAGTGCTTCTTAGCAACTGTATTGGTTTCCTAGGGTGACTATAACAAACTAGCACAGACTTGGTGGCTTAAAACAACAAAAATTCATTCTTTCACAGTTTTGGAGTCAGGTACTCCAAAATCAAGGTATTTTCAGAGTTGATTTGTTTTGGGGGGCTCAGAGAGAGAATGTGTTCCATACCTATTTCCTAGCTTCTGGTAGTTGCTGGAAATTCTTAAATTCCTTGGCTCCATAGTAACTAAATCCAATCTCTGCCTCCATCATCATGTGATGTTTTTCTTTGTGTCTATTTCTTTGTCCAAGTTTCCCTCTTCTTCTTTATTTTTTAAGATTTTATTTATTTATTAAAGAGAGAGAGCATAAGCAGGGGGAGCGGCAGACAGAGGGAGAGGGAAAAGCAGGCTTCCTTGCTCTATGTGGGGCTCCATCTCAGGACCCTGGGATCATGACCTGAACTGAAGGAAGACGCTTACCTCACTGAGCCACCCAGACACCCCAAGTTTCCCTCTTCTTATAAGGAGTATAGCCTTATTGGATTAAAGACCTCCCTAATCCAGGATGACCTTATTTTAACTTGATTAAATCTGCATTAAAAACAAACAAATAAACAAAAAAAACTATTTCCAAATAAGGTCACATTCACAGGTTCTGGAGGATATGGACTTCTGTGGGACATTATTCAACCCAGTACAGCACCATACAACTTTTCCTAAGGGCAGTCATTCTGTCACTTTTCTAAATTATTATTTCACTCTTTCTCTTCTTGCTTATTTTTTTTCCCAGATAATGACCATGGTATGTATTTAAATGGGAAAATATAAACATAGAAGAAATTCCTACATGTTACCATTACTATGTCTATTGATAATTTGCCTCTTAACCCTTATATTCTGCCTTCCCTGAACAGACTGCCTCAGTTTCCATCTAAATTAAGTCTAACCACTTATTCGACATTTTTACATAAGGGGGTTCATAAACTAAGTTTTTCTTTCTTGAAAATGCTTTTCTTTTACTGTCATTTTAAAGGATAATCTCATCCTTAGATGAGTACATATTAAGAGTTATTTTCTTTCACCTCATTAAAGTGTATGCACTCATCTTCTGGAAAGTCTTGACAAGAATGGAAAACTTTGTGAAATATCATATATTGCCAGTGAGCAAGTGAATTGCTACAACTTTGCAAATCTATTTGACATCAACTATTAGAATTAAAGATTTGCATCCTCAAGATATGTGGATATGCAACAAAAGAAGCATAGAATAACTTCTTTTTAAAAAATATTTACTTATTTACTTTAGAGAGAGAGAGTGTGTGTGAGCAGGAGGGGCAGAGGGAGAAAGAGAATCTCAGGCAGAATCCCCATTGAGTGCAGAGTCCTATGCAGGGCTCGATCCCATGACCCTGAGATCATGACCTGAGCTGAAACCAAGAGCCAGTCACTCAACTGACTGAGCCACCCAGGCACCCATAAAGTAACTTCTAATTTTACATAAAATCATTATCCATGATCAAAATATGGAAACAATCCAAGTGACCTTGAACAGTAAATGGATATATATATATATATATATATATATATATATATATATATATTTGTATTATTTCCCCCAATTATCTATTGACCCTTTATCTGAGGAGAGAACACATACACTCCGCACTTGACCTCAGGCATGGACATGTGAATTGCTTGCAAATGGAAGTGGAAAGAAACAGACATGTGCCATCAAAGTTTCATGAGACATGTGGTTCTTCTATTTTTTTTCCCCATTATTATGAGAATAAAATATCTGAGATAGGGCCTGTTCTTTCAGCCTGGAATGTAGAGGCCACAGAAAGCAGGATTAAAGGAAAAAAAATACGTAACTGTTGTAATGTACAGACATTTGGAGGTTGCTTCACTAAGTATCTCTCTTATTCCCAGGCAGAAGCAGGTTAACACCAGATATTAGATATTCTTTAACACCACATATTAGAAGACCCAAAAAGAAAACAAACAAAAACAAAAACATGATATTTTGGAAAAACCTATAACAACTTTGTTACTTAGAATCTATTGCTTGCTCCTGGCACAGCGTAACCCAGAACTCGAAACACCAGCCATAATGACTAACAGAGATCAGTGCTTCCAACTAAAGATGACTATTTCTGAATACTATAAATGTATGTGGTTTGCATATCTGCCAACATAAAAGTCAAACATTGCTTTGGATTGAGGAGACATTTGAATGGCAGAAGTGTGTAAGTAAGAGCAAAACCAAAATAATCCACTTGCGAAGATTTGCCTCTCAGATACCGAAATGCAAAGAAGTAAAATTTTCTGTCAGTGACAAACATCCATTTCCTGTCTTTTCTTCATGTTTTATTTGTGGTTCTGAAGTAAGTCAAAAATTAGCATAATATTGAAAAGTATTACACAGATCCTAAGGAACTTTTGCAATATTATGATTAATAGTGCTTTTAACTTTATAATTATATAGTTCTGTATGTAACATACATTACGTTTTTTTCTATATACTTATAAATTACCATTGAACTAACTGTCACCACATATTTGTGAAAATTTGTTATTTTCTACTTCACCTTTTTCATATCTTTCTATCATCTATCTTCTATCTATCATCTATTTATCATCATCTATCATCTATCTACCAATGATGTATTATTTATCCATGTAACAATACACTTGTCATAATAGTGGTGGTCAAGGAATGAGAGGAGACAGAGTTTTGGGATCAATATATTCTTGAGTATGACTTATTAGTATTTGCAACTAATTTCCATGTTGATCAATTCATTCAAAAATTTATTTGGCAATTATGGAGTGACTACCAATTATATTCCAGCCACTTTCTTAGGACCCTGAGAAAATGATGCAAGCAAGAACCACATAGTATATGTTTGTGGGGGCAGGCTGAAGATATTAACAAAAAACCCACTACATAATTTTAGTTGTAATATTTATAAAGAACGGAAAATCTAATCTTGTTTTGTGGAATCTGGGAAGGTCTCGTTGAGTGAGAGACACGTAAGCTGAGGCAAGAAGGCTATTAAGGAGTTAGCCAGGTAATGTAGCAGGAAGAGAGTTCGAAGCAGAAGAATTGGCATTTGCGGGGCACCTGGGTGGCTCAGCCGTTAAGCGTCTGCCTTCGGCTCAGGTCATGATCCCAGGGTCCTGGGATGGAGCCCCACATCAGGCTCCCTGCTCGGCGAGAAGCCTGCTTCTCCCTCTCCCACTCCCCCTGCTTGTGTTCCCTCCCTCACTGTGTCTCTCTCTGTCAAATAAATAAAATCTTAAAAAAAAAAAAAAAAAGAATTGGCATTTGCAAAGGACAGGAAACCTAGAGGAGATCTTAGGAAGTTAAGGGAAAATGCATGCCTGTAACAGAGGTTTGTCTATATTTATTTTATGCGGCTATAAAATTAATAAAATTTAGACATCATTGTCATACTAGCTTTGCGAAATGAACTAGATTCATCTACATCATTTTCTCCATGCAAGTGTCTCAGAGAAATTTAGGTAGCAAGGAGATTACGTGTTTTATTTATATTTGGTAAGATATTTATAAAGCTATTTAGGCTTTTGGCTCATTCTGAAAGGTAATTCTATTATATTATTCCATTTTTTCAAAACTTCATATCCATTTATACTATCTACTGATTTTTGAATTTCATTTTGTGAATTTCATTTTTTTCTCAACAGAAAATACTTATTTCATTAAAATTTTAAAACAGCATATTTTCCAATTATATACTATCCCTTATTCTATTTTACATGTATTTTCTTTTTTATTTCTTTTTTTTATTTATTTGATTAGATTTCTGAAAGATGTTTCACTAATCATATCTCTGAGCAGTGGTGTGACCAGGTCAAGCAATTACAATATTCCAAAAACTTGTCAAATTCTAGATTCCAAAGGGTGTTGCTGGTAGTTTATGGATTTAATTTATATCAACAGCTGTAGCACGCATTCTTATTTTTCTCACTGTTGTGTCATGTGGATCTATGTAAACCTGAGACCTTCCTTTGCCCTGTTTTACTTCACTTTTTATAACAGAAACTCTAGGATACAGTACCTCTCAATTATGGAGGTGTTGAGCCAGAAGGAGGCAAGCGACCGTCACAAATGTCCCTACTGTCTCTGATGCAGCTGATAACATGCTTGCCTGGCAAGCAAGATCCTCTTAACTGTTTTCTGGATTTCCCACAAAGGGTATCAGTCTTCCTATTTTTGAAGTAGTATCTTTTGTTGAAAGAGAGTCTGGGGCTTCTTATTCCACCATCTCTCTGATATAATCCCCAATTAATAGCTATTATTCACTCAGACTTTGCATGTTATATATATAGTTTTTGTGGTTAATACAATTTGGAGGAAAATGTAGACTGCATATGTAGCTATATGTAAAGAGAGAGAAAGAGAGAAAGGGAGAGAGAAAATCTGGTAAATCAAGGCAGAATTCTTTTAGTATCCATGCCAGTTGGTTAGAGATCAGGGAGCTTTTAGTTCCAGAGAATAACTGCAGGGCTCACTATGACCCCATAAAGTTGGCAGAAAAGAACATTTTAATTTATGAATGTAAACACCTCATGTGTTTCAAGGAATGTCATATCTTGAACTTAAAACAAGGGGACTAAGAGCAAGTCCTTCACTGGTAGATCAGAGCCTAAGATTGTAATATATTCTCTGATCAGGAATATTTCAATTATGGGCATGGAAAGCCTACAGATTAACATTTTTATTGTATCTGTGGTTAAAGGTAACTCTCAGATTTTGCCATAGTTACAATCAATATAGGTTTGGTTCCCAATTTTCAGACTGAAACATAAAATTTTAAAGTTTATTTAACCAGAAATATATGAAGAAATGCAGATTTATTAAGAAGTTACAAACCATAAAGTAAAATAATTATAGTAATTTTTTTGACTTATAAAGAACACAGATTTTAGTTGAATTTTGAGCTCCTCAGTCACATCTTTTACTTATTGTGATCTGGGAGGCAAAATGGAGCACAGGAATTGAAAATTATATCCTATTTTATTATTATTATTATTAAAGATTTTATTTATTTATTTGATAGAGAGAGACACAGCGAGAGAGGGAAGACAAGCAAGGGGAGTGGGAGAGAGAGAAGCAGGCTTCCTGCTGAGCAGGGAACCCGATGTGGGGCTCGAACCCAGGACCCCGGGATCATGACCCGAGCTGAAGGCAGACGCTTAACGACTGAGCCACCTAGGCACTGCAAAATTATATCCTACTTTAATCTCATCTCACTGTTTGCTGCAAAACTTTATTAAGATCTCTAAATGTAATGTTTCTACTTCAAAGTTTAGGCAGATTTTAATGGTATAACAGAATGTGGTCTATCAACCAACTGCATCTGTGATGAGAACCACAGGGATTATTATTTTTAATGAAATATTTTCATCTTTCTTTGAACCAGCCATCTCAACTGTGGGTTGCAATGGGGCGGGGGGAGGTCAGGCTCTAAAATTTGACATCAAAAAGTTCCCTAGATGAGAACCTCAATTTGGTGCATAGTGAATGCATCTTGGTCTCTGAAGTGAGTTGTAGTTAGGACTCAGGTCCTCCTGGTCGGCCATGCTCTTACACATAGCTGCACTCCTAGGCCAATTGTCTTCATTTGGAGGCCTCTTCATTTGGGGCCTTTGGCTGAGGCCTACCTCTGGTGCCTCTGATGAGATCTCTTTATTGGAGAGGGAGTTGTCTTGAAGATACTTCTCCACTCTGACTCAGTTATTCAGTACTTTTTCCCTCCTAGACCTTCCTCCTTCCCCCAGTCCACGGGTCCATAAAACTGCAGAACCTTTTGTTCAGGGCTTCCTCTGCAGTGAGATGGCCCCTACCTGTGTCATTCAGTGAGGAGAGGGGAGGGAATTAGGGCTTTCTCTGGATTAGCCTCCTGCCGGGAATGGACAGCAATTCCAGTACAGAGGAATGAACGATGACTCCAAACTTTGCCGTGGAAGAAAGGAGAAGGCAAGGGGGTCAACGCTCAGAGACGAAGACCTTTGCTCTTCTTTGCTCCCGCTTTTATTGGTCCTTCAAGAGAATCACAAATCCTTATCACTGTTTCTCAAGCATGTGATGTGTGACAAGGGGTCTTACTGGAACTAGGAGGATCAGTTTACCAGAAAGATACGATATGCTAATCTGCGTGTTCTACAGTTCTGCTAATCATAGCCTAAGGGACAATGCATAGCTCTCTTAGATGACAGGGTGGCTGTTCTGGCTAAGAAAGCTTCAGGAAGGCAACTCCCTGCGGCATTCCAATGGCAGAGTGGTCACACCGGTCTCTGCATTCCAGAGGCCTACACCCTCCTCTGAAATCTTCTCTGTCCCCAGCGGCCTGTGTTACATTCTAGCAAGCCAGATATTATGGCTGATTTCATGCTCTACATTAACCCCAACAGCCTCCTTCTTATATATACTATCAAAGTGAGTGATTAAAATCTTGATGGTTACTTTCGTATTGGCTTGTTGTCTTAACGGGCCACTGTAATACCTGGCAGCTCAGTTCTCTCGAATTTAGTTAAGCTTCTGACACTATACATTAAAAAGAGAGGTATCCTAGAGATAATGAGGGAATATCATAATGATAAAAGAACCAATTCTCTGTGAAGAAATCACTATTCTACATCTTTAAGCATATAATCTATGAAAAGCAAAAACTGACAACTTAAAAGACAGTGGGTATTACCCACATACCTTTTTTAATAGCTAATAGAACAGATAAAACATCTAAGGATACAATGCTTTTGAAGAACATAATTAACCAACTCTACCTAACTTAACATAAATGAAACACACTACAAATCAATTTTGAAAGTTATCTGGCACTAATAACTACAGCTCAATGTATGTATATCCTATGACCTCACTATTCTACTTCTAAGAAAATACTCTAGAATATGTATATTTTTTCACCAAAGACATTCATTAGAATGTTCATAAATTTATAATAGTAAGAACCTGGAAACTACCCAATGCTTATCAAGAGTAGTATGGATTGGGGCGCCTGCGTGGCTCAGTCGTTGCGCATCTGCCTTAGGCTTAGGTCATGGTCCCAGGGTCCTGAGATCGGGCCCCACATCCAGCTCCCTGCTCAGCAGGAAGCCTGCTTCTCCCTCTCTCACTCCCCCCGCTTGTGTTCCCTCTCTCGCTGTATCTCTCTCTGTCAAATAAATAAATAAAATCTTAAAAAAAAAGAGTTGTATGGATAAATGATTGCAATATATATTTACCCAATCAATTACGCAATATATATTTACCCAATCAACAAAGAAAATAAATTAACTACAGACACTCAGCAATTTGGATAACTTACAAATATGATGTTGAGTAAAAGAGGGCAGATACTGAAGCTCATATCCTGTATGATTTCATTGATATAAAGATAAAAAAACTGGAAGAGAAGTCTGGATAGCAGTTATACTTTAGTGGAAGACACTGAAGGGGGCACTGTGTGGGCCACTATTCTTGATCTATGCACAGGTTGCAGATGAGGAAAAAAATTGAGCTCTTGAAAATACTTTTTTTTGGATGCATGTTATACTTTAATGAAAATTTCAAAAATGGCAGTGTTGGAGTTTAGGATTTAGAAATAAGTTAGGAATAATCACAGAAGAAAAGATATTGTATAGCCCTTACTATCTATGTGAAGTCCATAGAATGGGACTTTAATCTTTCAGTGAGAGCAGAGTATGCACTGGATACAGACACCACAAATTGTATTTCTACCGCCATCAATAAAGTGCTTTTGACAATAAAAGTTGCTGATATAATCACTGCTATCCCTGCATCCAGAAAATTAATGCAGTTGCCACTGTTATACTCTACCCCCTCCTTCCTACCAGTTTCAACTAGAAATAGATTCCTCAAACAACCCTTAGTTCTTCATGTCCCTGGGTTCTGATTCAAACTGCTGGTGGATGATTCATAGCCCCACATTGCATCTTTAAAGGAATCTTGGACACTAAGTTCAGAGCTTCTGGGTAGAAAGATAATTGCTATCTGTAATTGCTATCCAATGTGTTTTGCACATGCATTTACACATGCCTCATGAAGAGGGAACTTGTCCAGAATTAGGAACTGGGGGAGAAGGGGGTATTAAATGGTGAGTTTCATACCTTAATGCATTTGTTCCAGATTGTTCTATTTCAGTTTGGTTACTCTGAGACCATATTTCTTAGAACTCCCTACTGCATATATTCCTAAATTAGAGTTCACTAAAAATGAAGTTGAGGAAGATTTAGGGGTGGAAAGAAGCAACAACAACTATACTTTATTGGTTAGAGGTGGTGAGAGACAGATCCTCAGGTCACAAAGAAGTACTAACTATGAAGAGCCAAAAACTTTCTACAGGCTTTTACCCTGGCTTCTCTAGCAATCAACTACTCTACTTGAACATTCCTAGCTTCCAGATTTACCAGCAAACTCGGAAAGCTAGTTCAGTTGTACCAGGGTAGAAGATTATATTATCAAAACGAGCTAATGTTATGATGTACATTGATTAAGACCTTGATCCAATTTTTTCGTAAATGAAATATTTTATATTTGGTAAGTAATAATAATCTTTAAAATATTTTAAAGGATTTATAAAGGATTTTTAGGGCAGTGAAAATACTCTATATGATACTATAATGGTGGATATGTATCATTATAAAATTGTCCAAATCAATAGATTATACAGCACCAAAATTGAACCCTGATATAAACTATGGACTTGGGGTGATAATGGTATGTTAATGTAGGTTCATCAATTATAAAAAATGTACTCCTCTGACAGGGAGTGTTGATAATGAGGGAGTTATATGTGTGTGGGGGCAGGGCCCTAACACATACTATGTACTTGAGGTGATAATAGAATGTTAATGTAGGTTCATCAATTGTAACAAATGTACTCCTCTGACAGGGGGTGTTGATAATAGGGGAGCTATATGTGTGTGAGGGGAGGGCAGTATGGGAAATCTTTGTACCTTCCCCTCAATTTTACTATAAACCTAAAACTGCTGTAGGAAACAAAGTCTTAAAAAGTAACTTTTGACAGGTTTAAAAATCAATCTTCCTTCTAAACATAAGTAGTTCACAAAAAATAGGTTAGTAGTTAAATTATCATCTGTTAAATTTAATGAGTTCTTAACTTTCTAACCATAAAAAATGTTCAAATACTTGCTATCCCAAAAAAGAATGAGTAAATATGAATTAAAATTAACACAGAAGAATTTGTAAATGAATTTCATGTGGGGAACATTTATAGAATAACTGTTTTCCCTCTCTAAAGGTGGTGATCAATATTTAAGATATTTAAAAATTTACAATACATAAAATATGCAAAGAATATGTTTATCTTCAGTTGTCATATCCATTACAAATACATTATATTAAACCTTTATTTAAGCTGATTCTATAAATAAATGTATCCCTTAACTTTTTGCAATGTTCCCCTGCAGCTTCTTTATAACTTCCTGAAAATGTGGTCCCAGCATATGACATTTACCTGAGGGCAATAGTTCTATTCCATTTTACAGCTACAGCTTAAGTGTCAGAAGGTGAATATGAGAATCATAAAGCATTTCTCATCCAAAAAAGAAAGGTCAAATTTATGATCCAATGTAAATCCTCAATCAATTGGAAATACCAAGAAATGCACTCCTTGTATATGGGCCATTTTTTTAACCTGGATAGCAAAACAAGACTACGTTAAAGGATCAAAAATATTTGGTGAGGTTATGTGGACCTTAAAATATAACTTCTGGTTTTGATAAAGACCGCATATGATCAATAACATTTTTATATTTTTGGAATGAGTTTATTACTCAATTTTCTTTATTAGTTTTGTGCATGTTGGTGTAATTAATCATTTTCAAGGTTTCAAATGATTGAAATACTAAACCACTTAGTTTTATTACCTCCTTAAGTTCTACTTACATGTGTAATATATCAGAATAGTATTGTTATTTCCTTAAATACTATGAAATTGACATAAACATTGTTTTGCAGATCAAAATAGTTTTGCTTTGATAATGTAAGCAATCACTATCTGACAGAGACAATGCATTATAAGGTATTGTGAGCATTACGAACTTGAATAACATATGGGCCTGACCATATTTTCATCTTAATTGATCAACAAAATATCTGTAATTGCTATCCAATGTGTTTTACACATGCATTTAAAAAAAAAATCTTTGGCTATTTATGGCAATGTATTATAATATGCATTGGCTTATCACGGCCTCCCCATCCATTATTTTCTTTTGACTTAGAATCATGTGCATACCCTTGAAGGAGAGAGAATCATAAAGCATTTCTTGAAGGGGAGAGAAGATCGACAAAGGGGTGATTTTTTTCTTGAAAAAAGAAACTTATGAGGTTTCATAAGGCCAGCACTTATGTTAAAAGAAGATTGTGTGTTGTTTTCTAAATTCATTGAGTATTTAAGAATACCCCACTTCTGAAACGTTGGAAGGAAAACAAACTAAAATTTGATAGCAGATATTTCCTAGATGAGTTTGTGATGTTGTACAAATTGTATGGGATGGGGGAGACTTAAAATTTGACAAGTTCTTGGGATTGAGGTACAAGCAGCAAACAAAATATAGTCCCTATGGCTTCAAAACCTCACACAGTCTCTGAAACGCCAGAAGCACTATTTATTTCTTCCCTTTTGCCTTATTGCACACTGTCCCCAGATGATGTTGTGTGTGGTATAAATTAGACAGACAGTTTATTGAATCTGCTTTTAGTCCATCTTCTATAACACACAAGGCATCACTTTCAAGGTGTCACTGCAGAGAAATAAAGGCAGACTAGAGCAATATTTTAAGTCTGACTGGATAAAATATGGTTTGGAAAACTGCAAGTGCAATATTATTGGAATAGCTCAGCAAGATACACAGCACATTGGATGCAATTTTAACTGTGATTATTGAATCAGTTTCTTGTATTTGCATAAAATCAGGTGGAATAGATACATATCACTCATGAAAAAAGTAGGGGTTCAGCATAAATGTATTCCATTCAGTTTATGTTTTGCCCTCACTACCATCACTATTTACAAATCATGACATATGTGGATCTCTGAATTTTTGCTGCATCATGGAGCCAGAAGAAACTCAAATAATGGTGAGTTTGGAATAACCGACTCATCCTGTGTAGTTGATGATTATTATGAGACAGGCTACATATAATCTACATTTATAAGTAGACAGTTTCAAAATTACCTTTAGGAGGAATGGGTCTGAAAAACTTGCATATCCAGTCATAGCAGGTAACATTTCCCTAGAGGCAGAGATTGTAGGAAGAGTAAGTAAGTGATTGTCTAAATTTTTATAAAAGTACTGGGAGTTATATAACCATGGACCTAGTGTTTAAGATACTCAGACCAATGAAGGAAAAGAGAAGTTATTTTTAATAAATTATACTGCATTTTGAGAGTAAACATCTCCTTGTAGCTTAGCTTAGATTTCCTTTCAGAAAACCTGAGATAAAGAAAAATAATATGAAATGGAGAGAAGGGAGATCAGTGTGATTGCATTGTAAGATAAACCTTCTCTTTATCGGCCTTTATTAATAACTAATTAGGCACCTACCCATGGACAAAAGTGCCTCTGTGGGAGTTGTGGGACCCAGCACCATATACCAAGCAACCAGGAGGAGTCTTGCACACCTGTGCATCTGGTAATAGGCAGATAGACCTTGGTGTGGGCTGCAAAACTTGCCTCATCCCATCTCAGCCATGGTCAGGGAAGACCTGGAGAATGCTAACTCGGGCAGAAACCCATCGATAAGAAAGTGTTCGTAGAAATCCAACCTTTCAAAGGAAATATTACAGCACACTATTGGAGGAAATAAATAAATACACATGCACACACACACGCACACGTGCGTGCACACACACACACACACACACTTAGGATGCATTGGAGATGGTAAGAGGAACTTTGCCAGTGGGCACTATCTACAAGGTGACATTGTATGGAACAGCATTAGCTGGTGGTAACCTTGTTTTTGATTTTTTTCTTCTCTGAATTACTAAAGGAAAAGGAGACCCAAAGGGAGGGATGATGGCTGAGTTTCCTCTTAGAAAAGAGTGCTCAACAATCTGGAACTCTGTGTGTGTTTGTGTAGGTGATATGCACCAAACTTAGCAGTCCTGCTGATGTTACGTTGCAAACAAACCTATCTTCTCCTTTGTGTAGATAAATATAGGGTAGGGTGGTGTGATTGTTTCTCAGAGACAGATAAATGAGATACAAAATTGGGTTCATTTTCTAGGGCCAGCAATTTCCTACACTGTGCCATTTCCACAAGTAGGCTGGAAAGGTTGTTCTTATCAGACCCCGTTTGGCCCTGCTATCCTTATGGGACTTCAGGTCTGTCTGACAATCATGATTTCCAGGTTTCTTCATCTTCTTTTGCCCTGGTCAGACCCTGAATGGCTTCTGACACCCCACAAACTCTGCCTTCAGGGGAATTGGCAACTCTATTTTGGAGCAGCAGGATAGACTTTGGCAGCTCAGTGTGTCCCTGGAAGTCCCCACCTGTGGCCCATTTTATGTATACAAGGCCCAGATACAGGCCAATTCCAGGGATTCTGGCTGCCAAAGCTCACTCGCACCTGCCCTCAGCCTCTAAGACCTCCCAGCCTGTGTGAATAGCACCCCTCCCAACCCCACCAGCAGTCTCTCTTCCAACACTCCTGATGTGAAGTAGAGAAGGTTATTGGAGCCAGATCCCTTAAGGCCCTTTGTTGGGAAGACACACAGGGCTTCTCTGGGTCAGGTCTCGTGTGTGTCTCTCCTCTGAAGACTCACTGGCCCAGCCAGGATGATAAGGCAAAGGAGTTCTGGAGAGATCTGGCTTTAGGAGAATAGGCTTCTTATCTTCATTTCTTTCCTATTCCCAACCTATTACTACATGTGTAGTATCTAAATCAATGATTCCTCCAGGAATCTTCTTAGAAGGTGGATTTTTCAATGACTCATCATCTTTTCAATTTCAAACAGCAACTCATAGATTTGATAAATTCAATTTGGAGCTGTTTTGACTAAATCCTTAATTTCTGATTCTTTCATCCAAAAAAAACCCAAAGTGAGAATACGATCAGTAAATTTTTCACTGTGTCTCTATCTATCTCAGTGACTATAATTTTTAGTTGCCTCACTGATTCTTTTCTTGTATAGTCTGATATATGGTATTTGTAACTTCTACTGGTTGTAGGAAAGTTCAAATGGAAATCAACATTTTCCCATGGGCATTTCTTTTAATTCATCAATCTAATTAGACCATGTTTTCTTCACAAAGGTGATACCATTAAAATGTGGTAATATTTAAAAGTGGAATTCCCATTCTCCTGTTTTCTATAATATATCTGGACCAAGAAGGAAAAACATTCTCTCTTCTCACTGTCACTTTTCTGATCATTATTTTCCACTCTCAGTCAACAATTCTTCCTTGAGTTTTGTCATGTTGATCATATTTGATTCCATATTACTAAAATGGATAACAAACCTATTTCTTAGGAAATTTTGCATGTAATTTAGTCCTTTTTGAAACCACCATTTCCAAAATGAATTTCTCTATCAGACTTCAATGTATGCTATAGTTCATTTTCTTTTCTATGAGATCTCTCTATATTTTTCATAATGAGATCAGGGATACACTGTATTGTCTAAACTCTGTTGCTCTCCTCTTTCTGTTCTCTTTAAAAGACTCCTTGTCACTTTCTTAAAGGATAAATATATATAATACACTTACCTGACAATTCTCCTTTTGATCAATGGTTGCACTTCAAAATCTGGCAAGGATTTTAATTTCTCCATCAAGAGTCCATTTCAAACATCAGCAATTAAATAAGTAACCAGGGATCCCATATTCTATAGGAACAGATCTAGGGTCTGTGATTTTTGGCAACACAACCAGAAGTTATGGTAATTTTTTTTCCTCATGCATAGCATTTTGCTTTTCTATAGAAATACCACTTTATAAGTTTTTTGGAATTTATCTCATATAACTTGAGGTTACTTTTTTATGTCATTTTCTCCACACTGCTTCAGCTCTTTTTTGCCTCCCTTCCAGGCACCAAGAATATAATAGGGTTCTTAATACTACTAACTGAATGAATAAAAGAATAAACCGTCCATGCCTTCAATAGGCAACTGCAATCTAGTTGTTCCATCATAAAATTAGATTTTATAAATCAAGTCCATTACTTCTTCTGAATGTCCTAATGATATTACTAATATCTAATGTTCTAATGATATTACTTCAAGTACATTGTTCTAATGATATTCTTCAAAATGTTCTAATGATATTACTTCAAGTACATTGTCTAGCAATGTACTTGGATTTACTGTTGTCAAACCGGATAAAATTTACTACTTTTATGAGAAAATATTAATCTTCAATGTGAAGCATAAGCGAGGAGAGGAATGACACTTTATTGTCTATTCAAAATTAAAAATTTAATATCTGTATGTATGACGATTTCAAAATACCAAATACAGTGAAATTGAGTGGTTACATGGATAATTCAAAACAGCTGCTAATAAAAAGGAAAATAAATATAGAATCACTTTCAATACTAAAATCTGTATTACTCAGAGTTCAATGTAACTGGTTTGAGGAACCAGGAGGAGATATATTTTAAGAGATTTATTGCAATAAAGTGGCTTATGTGGTTATGGAGCTATCTAAAATCCACAGGGCAGACCAACAAGAAGATCAGGCTGGATCTCTTGGGCATGACCTGAAGCTACTATATATTAGCAGCATTTTTCCTTATTCAGGAAATTCTCAGCTCTTCCTTTAAAATTTTTCAACTGACTGAATCAGATTCATTCATATTATTCAGATTCATGTTCCTTCCTTAAAATCAACTGACGTGTATTTTAATCACATCTACAAAATACATTCAGAGCAACGCATAGATTAGGGTTTGATTGAATCAGTGGGGACTGTAGCTTAGTCAAGTTGATACATCAAAAGACCATCACATGTATTAAAAAAAGAGGTTATATTCATTTTAGAGTTCTACCCAACAGTCCTTGATTTAAGTATGATATGAACTGGCAATATTTGACTTATTTTTTTTTCACTTGTATGTACTTCTTTTGGAGATGGAGTTACATTTACAAACTTAGATTGGCTTTAAAATACCTTTCGATGATTTAAAGAAATATTTCAGGTGATATTGTGATAAAAAGGCCTTATTTCTGTTAACCTGCCAAGCAACGGGGTTTTCACATATAAAAGAATCTTCTCTTGGGAAAGGTAGGAGACAAAGACTATATTGCAACCTAAACTATACTCCTAATAGCATACCAGTGCCTTTTTTACTTCCTGAACAATGCCAGGATATTTTGTTTTTTTTTAATATTTCTGTATTGTAACATGTTACTTTACCAAGTCAATATAGTTCTTTAAGACTAAAGTAACAGAAGGAATATATGGGGTAAATTTTGACATGAATGTGAAAGACATCCATTGTACACAATTCTATCATTCAGAAAATAAAGAAAATCATTATTTTTTTTTCCAATAGACAATTTGAGGCTTTGAGAGAGAATATTAGTATTTCACTGTCAACAATGAATTAAGAATATGCTACCTCAGATATGTAAGTTAGTTGCAAAAAAAAGCAAATAGCATTTTGAAAATGTTCATAGTGTTTGCAATTTGTATCTCTTAAAATCATTAAAATAACATTTTACTTTCAATGATAGGATTCAAAAGAAAAACATAACCACATACCAAAATGTCATAAATACCTTCAAAAGTAAAATATTTAACTCAAAATAGAGCTAAACATAAAGTAATACATATATATTTGAATTATATATAAACATACACATAAAATGTACATATATATGCACATGCATATAATATGTATATTAAATATGTGTATATTACACAGAAACATGTTATTAAAGAAGGTTATATTCAATATGAAGATGGAACTTACGTTTCTTGAAAGACATTATTTTTACATTTCAAATTAAATGTATATTGGAATTTCATAGAATTAGAGGAAAAAAGTCAGCCAATTAGTTAATCAATCAATACAATAGAAGAAAAGAAAAATTGAAATACATTACATAAAGGAAAAGTAAATATCAAGTAGAGAATCATAGAAAAATAAATGGAGAGTTTTAAGAAAAATGTCAAAATATTGAAGAATAATGATAATTCAGTTCCCAAAAAGAGCATTTGGTTTACTTAAAATGTATTAATAACACATTACATAATAATTTCATTACAGAGAAATGATCATATAATGATTAAAAAAGACCAAAATATGTCCCCCTAAAGCAAATGCTGAACTTGAATATGAACAAATGCTATCTCAACTTTTATCCCATGGGGTAAAAACGTGAAGAAAAATGATATGTCAATCTTAAGCTTTTCTCTCCATCTCTAAGGGTGGTTGTATAGCTCTAATGCTAGAGCTATGAGTCCTGGAGTTCTCTATTCTACTAAATTGCTGAACAGTGTAGGGATGGCCAGAAATGGTAGTCTTATAACGAGCAGTAGTTAGAATGGATATAGTCCAACACATTTCAATTAGCAGGTCCATTTGTGATATTTACTCTTGATTTAATTAGATATTTATTGAGTGTCTGCTTACATTCCAGGTATAGCACCTCGTTTGGGAACATGTAGACGAACCAAATTCACTTATAGATTTTTAATTGCTCAGGACTAGTGAAGGAAAAGTCCACTCTCCACATATAAACAGCTAAGTATGTAATGGAAGCACAAATTTGGGTATCTTTTGGAAGAATCAGAGAGCTTCTTTTTTTAAAAAGAAGAGAAGCCAGTCTGCTTCTTCCTCTCCCTCTGTAATCTCTCTCGCTTTCACTCTCTCAAATAAATAAATAAAATATTTTTAAAAAAGGGGGAGGGTACCTGGGTGGCTCAGTCAGTTAAGCATCTGTCTTTGGCTCAGGTCATGATCTCAGGGTCCTGGGATCGAGCTCCACATTGGGCTCTCTGCTCAGCCGTGAGTCTGCTTCTCCCTCTCCCTCTGATCTCTCTCGCTTTTGCTCTCTCAAATAAATAAATAAAATCTTAAAAAAAAAAAAAAAAACAAAACCCAGAAGCTGAACTGAACTATGAAGAATAAATAAAATGGGCTAGGTTAGGAGTAGGAAATAACATGTATAGGTGCTGAAGACATGACATGAAAACAGGACTCTGTACAGCTGAACAATAGAAGTGGCTTGGTGCTGTATATTATCCACTAACTGGCAAAAAATGAGGCTGCATAAGACAGCTGTGACCATATAAGGAAAGGCTTCAAAGTTATCCTAAAGAACTTGCTGTGTGTGTGTTGGTTTTTAATCTCTATGTTTCAGGTGCATAGAACTGAATTATTCTTTATCTAATTCATGACATTATTTTAGCATTGGCCAATGCATGGTTCACTTGCATGCATGAGTGTGTGTGTATGTGTGTGTGTGTATATGTTTGTGTTTAAGAATATAAATATCTATAAACTGCTGACCCAACATGAAAAATAAAACAATAACAATAATTAATTTCCTCCTATGTGATACAACCTTACTCAATTCTCCTATCTCCCACCACCCAAGATAAGCATTATCTTAATCTTATCTTTATCATTATCTTTTTTAAAAATTTGGTTTTGTCACATACAAGGCATTTCTATTAAGTATATAGTCTAGGATATATTGACTTTATGAAAATAGTATCATACTTTATGCAGCCCTTGGGGTTTTTAAACCAAATGTATTAATAGAATTCATCTATATTATCAAGATTAGCTGGAGATCATTTACTGTGAACACTGTATAACATTCCATTGTTTGAATATCCCAGACTTTATTTATCCATTTGCCTTCATGGGCACATTTTTGCTATACTGAACAGTGCTGCTATTAATATCCTTGTATCCTAGAATATATATGTATTGTTTTTCTTTTGTATGTACTAGAAGTGGAATTCATGGTTAGTAAAGGGGGGTGGTAAATGTTAAAATTTACAGGATTATGTCAAATTATATTTTAAAATGTACAAAATGGTCATATACAATATCTGCAAAGTTCCAACAATTCATAAGAGATTGTGATGAATCATGCTCTTTCAAGCACGTGGTATTGACATACTTGATTTTTGCTACTTGAAAATGTGTAACGTTGAATCTCATTCTGTTTTCAATTTACATTTATCTGATCACAAATATGATTGAACCCCTTCATATTTTCACTAACCACATATGTTACCTATTCTGTAAAGTACTTTCTCATGTATTTTTTTATTTTTTATATTAGGTTGTTTGTCATTTTCATACTGATTTGTAGGAGTTCTTTATATTTTTTTATTGGTTGAATGTATTGCAAATATCTTCCTCTAGTTTGTAACTTGTATTTTCAATTTCTATAAAGTGGCTTTTGATTTAGAGGCTTTTTCATTTTAACGTAATCCCATTTGTCACTGTTTTGCTTTATAAATGACAATTTTTGCCTTATTTAAGACATACTTTACTATCCCAAGCTCAGAAATAGAATGAATTGACTTTATATCAAATTTTTAAATAATAGTTCTTATTTCATATGGATTTTACTTGATAATGGCATGAGAAAGGAATCCAACTTAATTTATTTCGTATTAATAATTTTTCTGCTTTATTTAATTTTTTTCCCATTTTCCTCGCTGATCTTCCAAGCTAATTCATCATATTTCAAAGAGACATAAAAATTGTCTCTGTCTGGCTCTCTATTCTCTTTGGTAATAGAATTATTCAATCATGTTATGAATATATTATAATCTACTTACAAACTATACTAATTACTGTATTTTCACAAATCTAGATATCCTCTAATGCAATTCCTTGCTCCCTACTATTCAGATGTGCCTTAGTTATTCTTGTCCTATTCCTCTTTCGTATAAATGTTTGAATATTATATCAAGTGTTATAAAAACTCTGTTACTCTTTTAATTTAAATTGAGTTGAAATAACAGAAAATTTGTAAAAAAAAATTAACTGCAATGTTTATTATCTTATTTATAGATGTAGAATTTTTCCTCATTATTTTTGTTAATTTTTCCCACCAGTCAGAATGGCTAAAATTAACAAGTCAGGAAACGACAGATGTTGGCAGGGATGCAGAGAAAGGGGAACCCTCCTACACTGTTGGTGGGAATGCAAGCTGGTGCAACCACTCTGGAAAACAGTATGGAGGTTCTCAAATGTTGAAAATAGAGCTACTATATGATCCAGCAATTGCACTACTGGGTATTTACCCCAAAGATACAAATGTAGGGATCCGAAGGGGTATGTGCACCCTGATGTTTATAGCAGCAATGTCCACGATAGCCAAACTATGGAAAGAGCCAAGATGTCCATCGACAGATGAATGGATAAAGAAGATGTGGTATATATATACATATATACATGATGGAATATTATGCAGCCATCAAAAGGAATGAGATCTTGCCATTTGCAATGATGTGGATGGAACTAGAGGGTGTTATGCTGAGCCAGTGTCCAGGTTAGCTGACCTCAGCAGGTGTCTCTGTGCCTATGCTGAGGAGTGGGGGAGGGAAAAGGTGCCCGCTGGCTCTTTTGTCCCCAGTGAGGCAATGCCATGTCCCCCCGATGCACTCCAGGATGGGGAAACCATTTCTCCCAGTGTGTCCCAGGGGAGCCTCAGATCACTCCATCTGCTCCTGGGCTCTCATTTTCCCAGTCAATGGCCTTGGGGAAGTGTTTTCCTTGTGCAATCCCCTGTGTGCTCTTCTCTCTCTCTCTCTCTCTCTCAACTTTTTCTGTGACCAGGGCCCCCTCCTTTCTGCTGCACCCAGGATACAGTTTCTCCCCCAAACCACATCACTGCACTTTTTACCTTCTATGATGTGGCCTCTTCTTGCCCTCTAGTTGTGTAGTTTTGTTGTTGTTTCTTTTTTTTCCTGTCAGTTCTCAGATCAATTTTGTGGGTATTCAGAATGATTTGATATGTATCTAGCTGTTTTTGAGGGACAAGGCAAACTTAGGGTCTTCCTACTACTCCACCATCTTAGTTCCTCAACCATCCTGGTTTTTTTAATCTAATGTTGATCATACGCTCTGGGAGCAGATATTCTTCTCTCGTTTTTGATCTCAGAAGGAAATCACTTCGTATTTCACCAATATGTATAATGCTAGCTACAAGAACTTTACCTGTTTGAGGAAGTTTCCTTCTATTCTTGCTGTGTTTAAAAGTTTATTTTTTAAACTTAGCTTATGAAAAAAGGGTGATAGATTTTTTTAAGTACTATTTCTGAATGTACTGAGATGGTCATATGACTTTATTCTCTTTTATTCTGTAATTATTATGGATTGTATTGATGGATTTTCAAATGATAAATCTTAACTTATTTTCTTATTTACATTTTCTTAAGGGTATTTGGAATATCTTCATTTGGTATGATGATAATTTGAGCTTTATAAAACAAGTTAAAAATACTTCCTTTTTCTCTATTATTCTAAAAGAGTTTGTATGGGAATGGTATTTTTTTTTTCCTCAAATATTTTATAGAGTTTACTACCACAGCCATCTTGGCCCAGAATTTTCTTTGTGAAGAGATCTTATTACAAATATAATTTTTTCAAGACAGCTGTTCACAGTTCTCATTTCTTTTTAAGTCAGTTTTGTTTTTTGTTTCTTTCAAGGAGTCCATCTATATGAATTGTCAAATTTATTGGAATAAAGTTGTTCATAATATTATCTTATGACTCTATTAAAGTATATGGGTCCATTGTGATATTTTCACTTTCATTATTGGTATTGTTTATTTGTATCTTGTTTGTTTTTATCTTGTTCAGACTAGCTAATAGATTATCAATTTTATTAATTAAAAAAAATAACTTTTCAGGGGCACCTGGGTGGCTCAGTGGGTTAAGTGTCTGCCTTCGGCTCAGGTCATGATCCCAGGGTCCTGGGATGGAGCCCCGCATCCAGCTCCCTGCTCAGCGGGGAGCCTCTTTCTCCCTCTTCCCCTCCCCCTGCTCGTGCTTTCTCTCTCTCTCTCTCTCTCACCCTCTCTCAAATAAATAAATAAAAATCTTTAAAAAACCTTTTCAGATCATTGATATTTTTCTTCTTTAGCTGTCCATTTTCTACATCATGTATAGGTACTAATAATTATTTTTTCAAAAATCTTTAGGGATAATTTGCTTTCTTTTTCTACTCTCAAAGGTAGATGCTATGATTCTTGATAGTCTTCTCTTCTCCTCTAACATAAGAATTTAAAGCTATAAATTTCCCTCTGAACATATATAGTTGTATCCCAGAAATTTTGATATATTATGTTCTTATTTTTATTCAATTCAAAATATTTTCTACTTTTTCACTATAGATTTCCTTTGTTCCATGAGAAGTGTGTTGTTTAATGTCCAAATGTAGGAGAATTTGTCAGGTAAATTTATGTTGCTGATTTCTAATTAATTCCCTTGTGATTAGAAAGCATATTCTGTATTCTTTTAATTTATTGAGACTTTTATTGAATAATGGCTCAACATATGTTCTATGAGAGTGAAAATACCATGCACAATATTAAAAATGCATATTCTATTGTTTTGTGTGAAATTTTCATTGAATATCTAGTAATTCAAGTCAATTGACAAAATTGTTTAAATCTTCTATATACTTAGGTTTTTTACCTACTGTCCTACCAATTAGTGAGAGAGGAGTATTGAAATACTCAACTGTAATTGCCAATTTCTCTATTTCTTTTTTCAAATTTGTTGGTTTTGCTTCATGTATTTTGAACTCTGTTATTTAGTGCAATGCTTTTAGGATGGCTATTTCTCCTTAATAAATGCCTTTATTGTTATAAATATCCTTCTTAATCGCCTTTATTGTTATAAATATCCTTCTTAATCTCTGGCAATATATATTTTTTTTCCTGAATACACATTACCTGATACTACTATAGCCTTTTCATCCTTGTTTTTACCCCTCTGTGATAAATAATATTCTTTGCTTTATTTTTAAGCAATTTATATATTTATATTTAAAGTGTGTTTCTTATAAACAGCATAAAGTGGATAATTGTTTTATTTACCTAGTCTGGCAAATTCTGTTTTAGTTGGATTGTTTTGGACAGTTTATTTTTATTGTAATATTGAATACAGCTTTATTTAAATCTAACATTTTGCCTTTTGTTTTTTGCATGCCTAAGACATGATTTTTTTAAATTTTCTTCTCCATTTTTATTAATTATCAATTCTTATGACTGTTTCATCTCTACTATTAACCATTAACTATATTTTAATTTTTAGTTCTTATTCTGTGATATAGTATTCATCTTTAACTTATCACAGTCTACCACAACTGATATCACCTTACCTCTGATATAAAATTCTTGTAGCAGTATACTTCCACATACCTTCCCCTCTTTGTGCTGTTGCTGGCATGCAATTTAAGTCTACAAATGTTATAAACTGCATAGTACTTTATTAGTGGTTTCTAATTTGTGCTCTAAGCAATTATATTTCATGTTTCTGAGGCTCTTTTCTACTTAGTTCTCTCTTTCCTGAACTGTGATCCAAACCTTTCTCTCTGAACCTTTGATCTCCATATCCTAAACTCAGTGAGGCCCCCATGCCTTGTTTGGGTCTCCTCCCCCCCCCCCCGCCCCCGCATCTTTGGTTTAGAAATTACCTTCTGGCAAAGACTGACAGTAACTGAGGGGATCTCCTAGATATTTTATCCTTTATAAGGATCACAATCGTGCACTGATTCTTTTCCAGTTTCAAAAAACAGACATTTTATATATTTAGTCCAGTTTTATAATTGTTATGGTGAATGGTTAAATCCATTCCTTATATCATTATGAACAAGAGTTAAACTTCATGATGGCTGTTTTTAACTACAGTGATAAACTTGACAGAAGATTGAAAGGTAAGTAGAAATACATGTTGATAAATACTAAATATATGGAGGCAATATGATTCTTAAATTCCAAAAGAAAAATGTATTATTGTTTAGTGTTCTGTGTCTTGTATAGGTACTATGTCCTACATTAAGAACAGCTTTTAATGATGTTCATGGAAAGGCAGGATGACACCTGGTCCAACAAAACAAGAAGGATGCTCTTGGTAAACACTATATATACTCATGTAGGTCCTAGGTCAACCACTGAGGAAGGCTCTGAACTCAGCTTACTGAGTAACAAGGACAGTCTTGGTTTATCTGCATTGCCTGTAAACAGCAGAATGTGTCTTAAGCGACTCCAAAACAAAATAAAATTCATTTCCAAAAGAAATGCAAATGTCATGTTAAATTTTAATCGTATATTAGTTATACGATTATTAGTTATTAGATAGATATTAGATATTAGTTATAATATTCAATAACTTGAATATTATACATCTATTGTGCTAGAATAGAAGATCTCTTTAGACCTTTTTGTAATTTTTTGTTAATTTTACCTGCCATGAATAATCATTACATATATAAATGTCTAACACATAGTAAGTACTTAGCGTATATATTAAATATAAGAAAGTGAAAAATCAGGAATAATTCGACATGGCTAAATCTGGCCTTGACTGCAAAATTTCCTGGTTGAAAGCAACCCTGCTTCATGATCTATGTATCTAAAATATAGGTACACACAGAAAATATGTTGATAATTATATATGAAAATTTTAAATAATCTTAACATTATGATGGGATCAGTCACAGAATTTTTGAGCATATATAAACTTACAACACTCACTTTATATTTGCTCAAATCATTGCTTTTCAACCCTCAACATAACCACATGACATTCTCTATTCCAAGAAAATTATTGTCATCAGATTGCATCATTAAGTTTGATGGAATATGAAAGGCAATTTTCATTCAGTACTTTTCTCCTGCACCTACTCCAGGTAAGGAAGGAAGGAAGGAAAGAAAGAAAAAGAAAGAAAGAAAGAAAGAAAGAAAGAAAGAAAGAAAGAAAGAAAGAAAGAAAGAAAGAAAACAAACCTGAGAAAATTAGCAAATCAAACTCATGGATGAATCCAGTTCAATCACTCTTTTTAATAGTGTGGAATGATTTCATGCTACATCTTTTCCATGAAAGAGATAACAGAAAAGAAAATTGAATATGACAATTCCACTTTTATGGCAATTACTAAGTGAGAAAAATGTTTCATGTAAAAATTCTTATTCTTCTTATTGGAAATGTGAGTCTGAGGCTCTAATGTTTGTTCCTTTTCTGAAATTACACTTTGGGACATCTCCAAGATAAGATCAAACAATCTTATAAATTAATTCCTTTTGCCAATGCTTGTGACCTGAAATACTGTGTAAAATGATTTCTTTAATATAATATATTTAGAAAACTAGATTCTATCAGTACAAATGCAATTATTGGTATTGAGAGGAAAAAAGCAAACCAAATCAACAATGCAAACTTCTCTTCTATAAGGAATTAAGTAAAAAATATACCTGTATTTACCTTAACCTGTTTATTTCAGTCATGTTAGTTGTATAAAAGTAAAAGGTTAAAAATGTTTAAGATGGTATTAAATTCACATGATAATATAGTAAGGGTACACGAATAAACATACTGCATTTTATCAAGATTCTTTATAGATTCAGCTTCTAAAATATTTGAAACAGATTATATAATGAGGCACAAAGAAGAAAGTCAAAAGATTTATATTAGTTTCGGTCACTTTAGGTTTAAAAGGCTTAATTTCCTCAAAAGTAAAATAGGATAAAATATCTATTTACTGAATACATTTCTAGATACTTGTAATTTTAAAATTAGATTACATTCATGAAAGTGCTTTAGTGGTTTTGAAAAAATATATGTAACATTTAACATAAGGTATTATTAGTAAAGTCTATAACACAAGTACAGAATCTCTGAAAAATTTTTGTTCAAATTAAAAGAAAAACATTTTAATATTTGAAATCAGTCTCATATTTTACTGGACTTTTAAAACTTTAACTGCTATTTATGGTAATTCTCTGTATTTTGCTATTTTCCTTTAAATGTTCTCTATCTGTTACCAATGAAAAATTAGTATTATTTTCTGGGGAATATTTAATAAATAGGAATTATTTTCTTGGGAAAGCCTGGTTTTCTCTAATGTACATCTTTCTAGAAATACATGAAAAAGTACTAATCCTTAGGTTTCCACAAAATTGTCATTACTAAACTTACACATAAAATTAATCACGGTTTGAAGACCTCTATGCATTTTACCAAGTTTCATAAAATATTACCATTTATCTAACAAGAAGATCTAAAAGTATTACCAGAATAAGTTAACTTTGATATTGGCATACTTCCTAGTGTTTCCCCTTATTTTGAAGAATGGTTTTTGAGATATATATAAATATATCTCATATATATAAGCGCATATTTGATGTAAATGTTATATAGTTGATAAATATATGTGGTGTGTATATATATATAATATGTAATATGTAGTATGTATAACATATATATTATATATGCCAACTCAGTGATATATTATAATATTTTTTTGTTTTATTTTCTTCATCTTTATATCAAACATTTTATGTGCCAGGTGCTTGGAGTGAAGAGGATCCCTCTAAGTTTCTGACCTGTCATATTCCCTGATTTGTAAATCAGGGTTTTTATGGTACTGGCTTATTATCAAGTGGCAATGGCAACGTCTTTGGAGGGGAATCCTCTGAACACTCTATTATAAAGTCTCATTACTTCCTTACCCTCCCTATCTCATAATATTAGTTTATTTTTTTCACACATTTATTTGTCTGTTTGTTTATTTGCTGAATGTCTTTTGCCATTACAAAGTGAACCCAATTATGGAAGTAATCTGTATACGTTATCTTTTTTCTCCATCACCAGAACTTTTTTTTTATTTTATTATATGGCACATAAAAATAATTTTTTGAAAGGGTGAATAAAAAATCAGGTCATCACCTAAGAGGAAATTTCAAAATATACTCCATATTTAAAAAAAAAAAAATAGTTCACCACTGAATGTGGTCACTTTGTCCTGGGGCTACCAAGTTATAGGTTATATAGGTTACAGGTTATGTATCTTTTCTTCTGCTTATATGTAAGGAATAAGAGATATAAACAATTCATAAAAAAAAGCTGAAGATGAAATTTTAAAACAAAACAAAATAAAAAAATGAGTTTTTCCATGAATATCTAAAAAAATGTTAGTGTGCCTGATAAAATGATAAGTCTGATAAAATGATAAGCTGGTATAATATTCAGTCTTTATGTTCAGGGGAGCAAATGAGGGCAGTGGAATGTAATCACATCAGAAAGTACTGTAATTTGTTCTTAAATTATTTTAAAGGATAGTAAGAATCACCTTATAAATTGCAAAAAAAGCCCTGTAAAAGGGCTCTATTTAAAACTTTATTACATAAGATTGATCATTTATCACCTAATCAAAAGTGGATAGCAACAACCCAGGAGGGATAGAACTAATTATAATATTTATAAACATCTTATGAGCAAGCAACTTGATCACCAAAATTAAATCTACTTGTAAAAGGAAACTGATAAACCAGGTTATCAGTATTATGTCATTTTGTTCAGTTACATAAATTCTTCCCTGATTGACAAATAAAATTCTCATGCCAAAAGGTACAGTACATTATTACTATTTTATTTTATATTTTGCTTACCTATAGAATTGTAACACAGCCCTTGGCAAAACAATGAAAAAGGTGAAATTTCTCATTGGCCTATTCTTGCCTTCCATTTGAATGACTTTCTTATTTTCTGCTCACTATGTAAACAAATAGGCATAACTATTTTCCAGAAAAAAACATTATTTACAAAAAGAAATCACTGCCCAAGTTTGACTATCCTCGCTTTAGCATCTACATATAATTTATAAGAATTAAAAATAGAATTCGATCTGGTTGTTTTCTATTTTTTTTTAACTTTTGTAGACATTGTTATCATAAACATCCTTCTAGATGAACCTTTGCTTTCATGTAATTATCAAGGGCAGGTATGGATTTAGAATTAAGATAGCTGGATCAAATTGTACATGCCTTTGGAAAATATAGAATACTGCTCTCCTTAAAGATAGATTTATACCATTATATATATATATATATATATTACTATATGTAGTATATATGTAAAGTGCTACCAGTATTCTGCACTCTATTATATACATGATAGAGTGGAGAACACTGATGTGTGTGTGTGTGTGTATGTGCGCGCGTGCGTGTGTGTGTGTGTGTGTTTACACATATATAATGGGGTGGAGAACACTGGTAGCACTTTACAACTTTGCAATATGTTATTTGGGTAGACATTTTCTTGTCATAAAGAAACAAAGAAGTTATTTTTTTGTTTTTTTATATTTTACCTGGATGGCAGGGATTTTTTTTTTTTTGAAGGTTTCAAATGTACTTTATTTCTTCAATAATGCCATATTTTAATGGGTGCACAGTGCTTTTACTTGGAATCAATTATGAGCTGGTTTTGAAACATCTCAGCTGGGATGATTGATTGGTGATCTCTCCATTCCTTTGGGGTGACTCTGCCAAGTGGGAACAGATTCCATTCTATTCCAATTTGCGTTCCCATCTGTGCCCATACAGCAACACAGAAAGTGACTCCACTAGCTAATACAGTGTTACCATATTTGTCATGGCAATCAGGTGTTCATTTCTGGTGTCTCTGTCTTGCCATTGTTTGCTGAATGCTTTGAACTCAGAGACGACTTAGAGCATTTTTGGCCATGGGAAACATCGTGAAGCTGAAGTTGTCTTGTTTTTGCACTAATGAATAGATAAATCAGAAAAGTGAGAAAAAAAGTAACCCAATATGTTTCTACATCTAAAGAGAAGCTGAAATTCCTAGTATCTGTGTACTTATTTGACTTTACATATGGATTACTCTATGTATGCACTATCCCATAAGACCTTTAAGTGTTTATGGAACTGTTATACGTAAGGTCTCATTTTATGTACTACACTTTCAGTAGGGGGTTCCACACTCCCCACTATAATATTGTTAGTTACTGGAATAAATTAACTGAACCATTCAGTCTTGTCATTATCTGGTGATTTCTGCTTTTCTGTAACACTAGCCTGAATGCCCTGCCCTGAATTAGAAGCTACAGACCAGATATTCTAGAAGAAAAATCAAGAGATATCATTTTAAATATTTTATTTTCTGATAAGCCTATAATGAAGGTCCTTTTTCTTTTTTTCTTAATCTGCAACCCTTAATTTTGCAGGTTTCAGTTGAACTTTTATAATGGGCTCAGCTTAGAAAAACCACTGCTGTCCTTTGATAAAGGGCATTGGGTTAAATTTTCTTAGCTTTGACTACAACACACTTATTTGCAAACAGTGTCACTGCCAGAGTTTATAAGGATTCTGTTGAAATATTATATATAGATGACCTTGTTTGCAAAACTACTCAGAATGGTTGCTGGATGTTTTATAGTTACTTTGTTTTCATGTGGATATAGTTCCCTGCATGGGGATATGAATCATCTGTCTTTCAAACCAGGGTATAATTACATAAACTGGGTGTATAAAACCGATGGTAGAAGCGTTATAGTTAAAGATAAATTTTAAAAAGATAAATTGCATTTAATTATTTTAAGGCACCTGTTAAGGAAGACAAAAAGTTTGCATTTTATATATGGAAATACTGTCTGTAAAGTTCTCCCCCAAATTTAAACCTGTATTTGTTCCATGCCTTGGAGATTATCGGTCCTATAAAATATCTATAACATAGAATCTATATAAATAAAAAATGGCAAATAGAATATGCTTACTAGAAACGCTCAAGTTTAAATAAATATTCTCCCACTGAAACTGAGTCATTCTTATAATAATGATAATGATGAGAATTTGCCTGGAAAATATATATTAATAAAGCAAACAGTTTAAATAATAATGTCAATTTATGAACAAATATCGCTGATAGTTTTGGTTGCCCTCATGTTACATAAATATATAAGCTTAAATCTACAAATATGGAAAATGTAAAAGGAAATTGACTCTAACCCCAATTCAGTTAATGACATTAGCATAAAACTCATGCACACCTTTCTTTAAAAAGATAAATCTTTAAAATTTACCTGTTTTAAAAAGGGGGCTTTGAGGGGCACCGGGGTGGCTCAGTCAGTTAAGTGTCTGCCTTTGGCTCAAGTCGTAATCCCAGGGTCCTGGGATCAAGCCGTGCATCAGGGCTCCCTGCTCAGTGGGGAGCCTGCTTCTCTCTTTCCCTCTCCCAGCTCCCCCCACTTGTGCTCTCTCTCTCTCTAAAAAAAAAATAATAAATAATAATAATAATGTCTGAAAAAAATGAAAAATGTGTTCTAATCCTAGAAGATGGCTTAACTTTGTTTTCTAATGTGATTAGTTGACCCTATGGGAACTAAATTAGCATTCTTGAAAGAGTGTTTGAGCAATTCTCTGATGTACTTTAATGAGCTTAATAGGTGTTCTTGGAAATTCATTCAACAAAATGTCCATCTTAGGAAGAACCTTTAAAGATCTCTAACCAGACTTGCAAGGAATCTAATGATCTTTAACCAGGATTTTTTTTTTTTTTTTAATGCAGCCTAACAACTGATTATATAAAGTTTTTTTACTTCCACTATATCTCTGCCAAAAAGGGATCTTTGAATTAGTTTTTACAGGAAGCTTCTTCACTTGAAGCAAATTTGAAGTAAAATTTTGATTCATGATCAAACTAAAGACTTGGTTATCTTTTATTATTATGTATTTCACTTTTATTGAAAATTAAGTATCTAAATATTTTGCTTGTATATGCTTTACAATATTATTTCCAAATTGTCATTTTTACCTAAACTTTATTTTATGGGTTTTCCCTTTATAACATTTTTATTTCTTTGATTTACAACAGTTAAAATTGCTAAAGTCATGCAGTCTCTGTTGTGCTTACAAAAACAAAAATAACCACAAAATACTCTTTGTCATCTGAATTGATATGGACTATTTCTTAAAAAGTAGAGTGAATAAATTAACAAAACAAATAAAATACGACAACCTTTCTCCACACCTATAGTTCATTAGTGGGTTAAAGTCTTCTTAAATAATAAAAATGACTACAAAGATAACATAATTAAACAAGGTAACAATTTATTCTTACAAGATGGTGTAAACTACACTAAAAGTCACTCACCATCAGTATGACTAAAATAAAGTTTTTTTAAAAAATTAAGAAAGTGATCTTCAAAATCAGAATCTTTTTTTTTTTTTTTAAGATTTTATTTATTTACTTGACAGAGAAGAGAGCACAAGCAGAGAGAGCGGCAGGCAAGGGAGAGGGAGAAGCAAGATCCCCGCTGAGCAGGGAGCCGGATGTGGGACTTGATCCCAGGACTCTGGGATCATGACCTGAGCCGAAGGTAGATGCTTAACCAACTGAGCCACCCAGGCATCCTCAAAATCAGAATCTTCGGACTCTCATTTGATCTTTGGGAGTAGAACATTAATTTCAAACCAACTTTAAAGAAAGTAAAAGAGTGGTGACAAAGAGAAAAAGAGAAAGAAAAAAAGAACTATTTTGAAGTGTTTATATACCATGTAAGATAAAAAAAAAACACAACTGTACTGATACAGAATGAGGAAAGTATCATAAAATACTAAAAATAAAGGTCTTCCAAATATAAATATTTTACCTTTTAAAAATGTATATCAGATGTAATTTATCATAATTTGATGCTTCTTAGAAAGAAGCCTTTTATGATTATGTGGCATTGTGCAAGAAATTTGATCATCTGATATAGCAGTATTATAGGTAGGGTTACATACTTCTATAAAAAACAAATAAATCTTTCAAAACACCTGGGTGGCTCAGTCGGCTAAGCATCCGCCTTCAGCTTTGGTCATGATCTCAGGGTCCTGGCCCCACGTGGGGCTCCCTGCTCAACAGGGAACCTGCTTCTCCCTCTCCCTCTGCCCCTCCCCTGCTCATGTGTGCTCTCTCAAATAAAAAAAAAATAAATAAATATTTCTACCATGTTGCTCAAAGATTGAGAACTGTTTCCTTTCCTCATATGTCTAACAGTGCTTTCTTCTTTCATGCCCTTTGCTCTCTTCTCTCTCTCTCCTTCCATACTTTTTCAATTTCTCCCTACATTTATCTTTTCTTGCCTTTGCCAAAGACATACTTCATTTTAGGAAGAGCATTTAAAGACCTTTACCAGATTTGCAAGGAATCTGATTATTTGTGAACTTTTTTTTTTTTTTTTTTTTTGGTGGTGGTGGTGATGGGAGGAGGGGGCCCAGCTCAACAGTTGATTGAAATATCTTTATTTTTTTAAGATTTTATTTATTTATTTTCGAGAGAGAGGGAGAGAGAGCAAGCATGAGTGGGAGGGAGGAGGCAGAGGGAAAGGGAGAAGCAGACTCTCCACTGAGCAGGGAGCCTGGATTCAATCCCAGGACCCTGGGATCATGACCTGAGCCAAAGGTAGATGCTTAACCTACTGAGCCACTCAGGCTTCCCTGAAATGTCTCTTTTATCAATTTTTTCCTCTCTTTTTCATCATGCCTCTTCCTTTTCTTTCTCCTTCTCTCACTTTCAAATCCCTTATGAAATTGTGTTATTTTTTTCTTATAACAACTACAATTTTGTTCTATCCTCTGAGCTCAAGGGTATGAAGTTTGGAATTTGGAATTTCTGATATTAAGTTATCCTTTACATGATCACTTCATTTATTTTGTTTATGTAGAAAAGCTATTAATTTTCATAGTGTTTTATGTTCCCATCCATTATGTAAATCTCTTTCATTAGCTATGTTGTACTTCAATATATTGTCTTACAATTTTTTTTAGTAATGATAAAATCTACAAATAAAATAATGACTGCTTCTTAAAAGTTATTTGTGTAAGTTCCCTGTGTGCTTTCATCATCTAGACCTTGCATATGAATGCTAAGTAACAATATAGTAGCAGGCATTCTTGAATTTTTTGAGAAATTAATGATAAAGACACCTTTAACCCGCTCTTAGCATTTCAAAAAAAGAAAAAAAAAATCTGCTTTTCCCAGAAGTTTGTCGTTTGGCCTCCATTTAGAGGAAGAAGGGGTCAAGTGAGAGCTTTAGAATAAGACTGCCACATCCATAGTCTTTGTCTCATGTTTAGGTGTTAAGAAAAGACTAGAAAGTCCATCCAATGCTCCAGCCCCAGACTCAAAACCTTCTATCACCATCTGCCTTGAAGACCAATAATAGGAATCTGATGCTTCTTACCTGCTTCTTCATTCACCCAAAAATCAGCTTTCCTCATTTACTCCATTCTAATCACCATACACACAGCAAAGTCCCTCTCCCAACCCTTCTCCTTTCCCCACTTATGAAAACTTTTCTTTCAGTCTTGGAAACCCATGATTAATCACCAAACTAATAATCAAATGAGACAACTTCTTTCTTAACCTTTATACTCTGAATAAAATCTCTCTTTTGCTGGGGTCATTTTATACCATGTAGGTCTTATGGGATAGATATATTCCATATTCCTCATATTCACCAGAACTAAAGGTAGATAAGTACTCTAAGTTTCACAAAATGATTACCTGGGAGACTTTAAAAATAATGATGCTGAGGAAATGCCCAGACTAAATTCATCAGGATTGTTAGGGATGAGAAGTAAACACCAGCATTTATTAAGCTCTATGAGTGATTCCACTGTGTAGATATATTTGAAAATTGCTATCTAGCTTCTTACTGCCATTAGAAATTTATTATCACTCCCCTATCTCTAAAAGTCCTCACTCTTATTCTAGTTTCATAAATTTAGACTGCTACTTGTCTTTCTATTCAAATCAACTCCTGACCACCAGGACATTTTTCTTCATTTCTCATAAGGTTTCATCTCCTGGATCACTATAACTGTCTATAGCCCTATTATTTCTTTATACTCATTAATTTCAATATCTATGCTGATGACTGTAATAAGGCTTCGTCTTCCTCTTTACTTGAATTTCTCTTCTTTAAAGTTCTTGTTTTTCACTCCACTTCAGCCACCCATTTACATGGTCATTTCTAGCTTTTCATTTGCAATAACAAAAATTCCTCCATAATTTTAATTTTAAATACTGCATTTTTCAACCCCATGCTTTGGTCTTCCCAGTGCTCTTTCTGTGGTATCCCAAACTGAATGGTTTAGTTTTTCCTAAATGATCTCTATTGATCCTAAATTTTATTGTACACCTCAATTACTTCATCAGCAGGGAGTACATGAAGATAGAGAAAAGAAATGAGTCCAATACACGAGTCTTGGGTCACTCTAACATTTACAGTAAGGGAGTTGAAGAGATACTAACCAAAAGAGAAAGAGACAAAGGTGGAGAAGGGGCGGGGGAGAGATTGAGAGAATGAACATCCAGTGAAAAGCCCAAGGTAAGTCAAGTAAGGAAAATAAATGATGGATGAGAAAGTGATTACTCCATCAATAGCTGCTGATAGGTAAGCAAGGTGAAGACTTAGAACTAAACATTGGGTTTGGCAATGTGAGAGTAAATGTCTGTGAAAAATGCTTATGTAAACCTGTGATTGGAATGAATCTATTAATGAATATGGGGGAAGAATTTGGAGACAGTGAATATAGATAACTCACTTGAGATTGTCTGAAGATCTTTTTATGTTGATGAGAATGACATGTCGGGGAGCAAAAATTCCTATCTCCCCAAAGGTCCTTCTGGATGGACTAAGGATCAAACTGACATGAGACAGATTAACAGAAGTAAATCAAATTTAATAGGCATGCATATGGGGAATCCATACAGACATGGAAGCTACAAAGATAGTCAAGCAAAATGAGGTGTGTATGTCATTCTGAACTAAGGAGAAGGTGGTAGGGGTTTGGGATTTCAGAGGAAAGGAAGACACTTCACTGGGAGATGAGAAGAGCAGGTATTTGGTTTAATTACATTAAACATAAAAACATTTAATTATGTTTGCCCTGCCATACAGATGGGTCACTCAGATAAAATTTATCTCTGTTAATAACATCTGTTAATAACTTGGTTATTAACCCTTATTCTGGGAAAGACCCCCTCTCCCCATTTAGATTCTTCTGTGTGGTTTAGGGAAGAACAAAAGTTCCTCTTGAGCTTGCAGGTCCTCGAGTGCCTTCAGCTCAAAATATTCCACATGCCAAAGTGGCACATTCTGGGAAAAGGGGTTGCTGTCTTGAACCCCTTCACTTGGTAGGAGGGGGAATTGCTGGAACAATATCCTTTATTAAGTAAGAGATAAAGAGATTTGCTGATGACCTTAGAGGACACTGGATAATTAGTGACAGTCTCTATCTTATTACATTTTATACCAAATTCATTATCTCTCTTTCTAACTAATTCCTCCTAAATCCCTCCAATAGCTCATAGGGATATACTTGGAGACATCTCTGAGTCCTCTTTTCCTTACCTTCCAAGGTGTAGATAATTCATCTACAAGTCATATTAACTCCAATTAAAAATATATTGAGAATAAAACTATTTCTCTCCACCTGCACCGCTATTATCCTGATCCAGGATGTCTCCAACTCTACCCTGGATTGTGATGGTATTTTAACTAGTCTTTCTGCTTCCCCATATAAATCCTAGTCTCAGCAGAGCAGCCAATGATTCAGTTTAACTATGGGTTACATAATCTTACTTCTCTGCTCAGAACATTCCAATGTTTTTTTCTGTCAGCAGAAAAGCCGGAAGCCTTTACACTGAACTCTTACCTCCTTTTATAATCTGTCCACAATCCATTTTCTGTGTGTGCTTACTCACCTCCAGTCACACTGACTTTCTTGATGTTTTTGAATTCACTAGGCAGATTTATACCTGCTTCAAGGTCTTTCTCATATTTTTCTCCTTGTCTAGAAAACCCTTGATGAAACAATTCAATCTATCATTTTCTTCAAGTCTTTGCCAAAATGTCCCATCCTCAGAAGCCTTTTTGGACTGCCCAATTTAAAATGGTATGCTATACCAGTCATGCCCTTCTATCCTTTACCTTTCTTAATGGCAACTATCTCCTTCTAACATAATACTTACTTTAAAAATTTATTTTCTGTTTTTTATCTGCCTCATACCCACCAAGATGTAAGCCCTATTAGGACATAAATTCTATCAGATTACTTTTTTTCACCGCTATAACTTAAGGCTTTAGGTGCCATGCCTGTGTCGTATCTTTATAAAGCTAGTTGCTCTAATAAAAATCGTGTCACATGAAAATCAATGTGAGACGGGAAATAACAGTGTCAGTGTCTAATTGGATTCCTGTGTTTGCCAAGCAGGTGCTAAGTATTTAGGGCATAAATATTTATTAAGATGCATGGGCATGACAACATACTACATGAAACTATTAGACATTTATTTTTGGTGTAGGTATTCCACACACACAAAAATTACCATGACCCTAAGAAGTCTCTGGGCTATAAGAGCTCTGAAACTTTTATGTTCTATTCTCTTAAACCAGAGAATTAATTGTTAATCAGCCTGGTCAGCCATTGGTTTGGAAGAATTTCTAATTACCTGATCCTGATAGAAATCCCACATTCCTGCTTCTGGCATGTTGTTTTATGTCTCCAATGAACCTTACACTCTAGGTGCTGTCAGTGCATGAGAAAGATTGGAGAGCTGGGACTTCATCAAGTCAGAGAAAAGGTTGTACAAACACATTTATTCTCTGCTAATAACTGTTTGTATAATAAATATCAAAGCTTCCTGAAGGTGACACATGTCCAAATTAGCTTAAATAAGTGTACAGCATCTGATTGAAATCTAATCATCTTAGGAAAACAACTAAAATATTCCTTCTATAAGTAGCAAGCTATCTAAAAAAAAACATCATAGACTATTACACTTTCTATATCTAGCAATTATAGGAATGGAAGCTTTATGAACTTAGTAGCTGGCATCAGAATTCCTTGTAGAAATGGAAAATCTCTATTGGAATACTTTGAGAGTTTAGATTGTTGTGAGCAGTCCAGCTCATAAATTAATGATTTTGTATATGGAAATACAGGAATACAGGAGGAGAAAAGGAGAAAAAAAAGAGAAAAGGGAAATTGATGAGTGTATGAAATGGGACAAAGGACAAAAATTGTATGTGCATTTGAGAAAAAATAATATAGGTGAAGTGGTCAATGGATGTTCACGGGGTGGAAAATCTAGTGTATCTTAAGAATCATAATGCCTATGGGGCGGCTTGGTGGTTCAGTCGTTAAGCGTCTGACTTCAGCTCAGGTCAGGATTCCAGGGTCCTAGGATCGGCCCGCATAGGGCTCTCCACTCAGCGGGAAGCCTGCTTCTCCCTCTCCCACTCCCCCTGCTTGTGTTCCTGCTCTTGCTGTCTTAAATAAATAAATAAATAAATAAATAAATAAATAAATAAAATCTTAAAAAAAAAAAGAATCATAATGCCTAAAGTATTTGCGTGGATATGATCTACAATACTTCCATATATTTACAAATATTGAATCAATTCTACTTTATTCACAAATGTTCTAAAATTTTTGGATTCATTTTCTTCTCTTTATTTCTTTATAGTTAATGTAGATACCGAGTAAAGGAAAGCTTTTTCTTCTGTGTACATCAGATGCTGAAACATGAGTCCAAATATAGAAGGGATGATAATTATCATTGGTAGTTTTAAATTCAAGGAAATATTAACTAGTTGAATTTCTCTAGATTGGAAATGGCTGAAAAGATATAAATAAAATCAGGATTATACAATTTTCACAGTTTGTAATTATAAATATTTCATATGATATTTGATCAATCCTATTTCCTTAATAAACACTAATTCCCGTGAAAAATTTCTGTGTGTCTCTTTGGCTCATCATTTTAACATTGGCAACTCTCACTCTGTCTGCAACATTGAAAGAATTAAATTAAATTAATATTGAATGGTGTTAATAATTTTTGTGGAGTTGTCAAGCCCTCAGCTTGACACTTGATACTATTTATAGACTTGTTATAGTACAACAGATGAATATAATGTATGCCAATTTCTCATATTTAAAATACAGTAAGAGCTCTTGATAGTCATGGGCTATGATTTATTAATCACTATATCTCTAACATTTAATTCAGTACCTGACATTAGTGGGCTCTTTATCAACATTAGTTTATTGAAATGAACTGAAGGAAAAAAAGTATGTGATCATTCCCACCCACTGGCCTCTGACTTCTGTCCTATTTCACATAGTTTATGAGATACTCATTCTTCTCTAATTATTATGGTCCCATATGTTTTAATCCATAAGAGAACGTTCCCTAAATTTTAAATGGACTATTTGTTATGCAATATAGTTTAAACATTAATCCATGTATAAGAGTAGTAATTTTAAGTCATGTGGTGAAAAACACTCATTTTTGAACGTGAACAAATTTTATCATTAATAGTTAACTGATTATTTTTTTCTAACTCAGTTTTGATTGTCAGAAATGGAGAAAGATATTTTGTGTTGCAAATTTATAGCATTAAGTAACAAGCATTATCCTATCATGAATAGGATAAGATAGGATGAATGAATAAGATAATGAATAGGATAATGCTAAACTCTAAAAATTCTTCTTAATTGTTAATAATATTTCTTTTTTTTTTTTTTTAAAGATTTTATTTATTTGACAGAGAGAGACACAGCGAGAGCAGGAACACAAGTAAGGGGAGTGGGAGAGGGAGAAGCAGGCTTCCCGCTGAGCAGGGAGCCCGATGTGGGACTCGATCCCGGGACCCCGGGATCATGACCTGAGCCGAAGGCAGACGCTTAACGACTGAGCCACCCAGGCGCCCTTGTTAATAATATTTCTCTCTAGATCTGCCCATGACCATTTTAAACCCCTAAATGAATTATTTCCTAAAAAAGGAAACAAAACAAATGCAGGTTTTCAATCAAAACAGTGTGTGTCAAATTAGTTATTTTAAGATCTTCCTTTCTGACCTGTAATGTTTAATTTTTCTCATATATAAAATTCCAATGAAAATCAATAAGATGACTTCTATATATTTTTCTAAGATAGATGCTTATGCAAGTGTTATATATAAAAATCTTTAGGGGGTCACTTTTCAAGTATAGACACTTTACAATTTGAGCAAAAATGATGATATCACAATAAATTTAGATACCAAATGTGAAAAACAGAAACTAACTTTTTGTATTCCCTCAGCTTTAAAATCACAAAATATTTTAAAATAAATTAATAAACCAGTTGAAAGATTTTTTTTTCTTTTTCTAGAATTATGAAGTGTTGAAAGATTAGATTTTTGTTTTTAGTTATGGATACACTTTCTAATTTCAACACTGACTATGTTTATAACAGCTTAAATTACATTAGGAAACTTTTTATATAAAGGACCATATAATAAGTACTTTAGTCTTTATAGACCTTACGGTCTCTGTTGCAACCACTGAACTCTGCCATTATAACGGGAAATCAGCCCTACACAATGATAAGCAAGTGGGTGCACCCATGTGGCAATAAAACTGCTTACAGAAACAGGTGATAGGCGGGGTTTAGCCCACAAGCTGTAGTTTGCCAACCCCTCACTAGGTGGATACCAAAGAACAGTGTTCACTGTAAATATTTAACCTGAGCCTGCTGTGCCACTTTTGGGGCAAGAAAAACACTTATAAAATCAAAATAGCAATTTAATGTAGTTATGTGAACAACTACTGTTTTTCAATTGACCTCCCATACTGTTAGGATGAATTAACTTTTTTGGGAAGCGTGTTTCTCAAAGATGTTTAGTGTTAACTCAGCACCACTGAAGATCTTTGAAGGGATGTTGCACCATCACGATCATTCTTTTGGTCTTTATTTGCATAATATTTGCCCTTAATCTTACAGAGGGTAGATTTTCAAACACTGTGCAATAAGGATTATGATCTTCAGAAAAGATTTTTTAAATCCCTTACAATAAAATTTCACTGAAGAAAATCTATTCCATCAGATAAACAACTTGGGCATAAAAGAAAAAAAATGAAAAGGGAAATGGAGCAATTATCTGTGACCTTAGTCTGTATTGTTCTAGTTCAGAAAAATAGTTTCTGAAATTCTTAGAAACTTGCTTAGTAATAAAATATGCTTTATGAATATTATTAAGCCCTATTAAACTTTCATTTGATAAAATGCCAGCTAATTGCAATAAATATTTATTTTTGGCAAAATCAACTCTATCTCCAACCATACAAAGGGTAGACAGTCCCCATAAGCCTGCACATTTCCACTGGAAGATGACTATTCTAATTTACATGTTAGAAATTAACTAAGAGAGAAGAGTTTAATGTTGATTCTGCTATTAACATGTATTTATATTATATTAAATATTATATAATTATAGTTATAATATTAATACATGGTTTTGAAATTTTAAAGACAAAAATATTAATATATTTTCTATGAGACAGGTCAAATAAATGTTAACTCTATTTCTCATTGATATCATATTACTAATCCTATTCTTTTATACCACACTGACTTGTTTATAATGCTAATGATTAGGAAAACAAAACAGATAAAAGAAAATACTCTTAATTTTTCATTTTTTAATAATCATTATATAATACATGACAAAGCTTCTAGTTCATCAGCATAATGAACCTAGGGGTGATCCTGTGTGGAAAGATTCACTTATCCTGTGAAGCTTTAAATGAAAAAAGAACAGTCCTTGGCATTTAATCAAAATAATGAGTAACAAAGAGTAATCATTATACAAAGATACTTCAACCAATCCAGAAACAGCTATCTCATGACATCATTTCCATTTCAAGAGACAAAAATAGTATTTTCATGGTCATTTTATTAACACATGTTATTTCTAAGACCATGGAACCAATAACACAGTATGAAATGTTAATGATGTTGGACAAGTATTATAATTTAATGGGTATATTCACAAATCTCCATCCATTTAGCAGTCAACTCATTTATTGAAGCATCACCATTTTATTTGCATTTTGATATATTAACTAAATTTCAATATTCATTCACTGCTAGCATGTCCACTTCTTTAAGATTCTTTCTTTCTTTTTTTTTTTTTTTATCCCCCCCTTTCAGGGCAGGCTGTCATAGCAGTTCTGGCTTCCGTGCAAAGTGGGCCCTTTCTTTTGTTAAGCTTCCAAGCACCCATCTCACTGAGCCCTTGTTAAGAAATTAAACCTTTGGGATCTTGGACTTGAGCTCCTTGGGCTTGAGGCAGGGGGAAAAAAAAAAAAGAAATTAAATCTTATGGTATAAGACAGAGCCTCGAATCAGAACTATAAGCTTGGAGGGTCTATGACAATCTGGGGATTCAATTTTCCTAAAAAAAAAAAAAAAAAAAAAAACTTCTCTCTATATGCCCAACCCCAAATTTCAGAATCCCGATATTTCCTTACAGTGGCCCTGATTTTGATATCAGAACATTCTCTAGCCTGGCAATTCAGACCTTTTTGACATTCGGCCACTCTTAACGATTACGCCGTGTGTCTGGCTTTCAGCTGGGTTTGCCCTCCAACTACAGAAGAGTGTCACTTCAGTGCTGTCCCAGAAGTTCTATTAAGTAAGGGACAGGCAGGACTAGGTAGGGAGAGATAGGTAGGGGGCTATGTGACCAGACTCATGTAGGGGGCTACGTGATCAGGCTCACCAAAAATCCCAGAAATGCTGAGGTGTAAGGAAACCAGAGGTAAGGGAACATAACCAGAACACCTCTTTTGTTTTAAACATCAGAGATGAGATATTGGTGAAGCAATCATGGTGCTATTAGTGGTGACATCAAAAAGATTTAAGTTCCCTAGTCGGTTTTCTATAAAAGACCGGCCATAAAAGCCCTCAGCAGCAACTCATTCCCAACCCCTCTCACTCTAGAGAGCTTTCGTTCTGTTCTCACCTTCACTTAATAAACTATCACTTCACCCTTTTGTGTCTGCAAGATTCGTTCTTCCATTTTGCGAGACAGGAACCCTGCAACCCTGTAACACTATGGCATCTTATACTTTGTTTTAATTTGCTGCTTAAATGATCTAAGGCTGTCATTTTTATCTCTTAAGTGCATCAGTCACCTATTACAAGCCACCAAATTCCACATCCCTTGTGTTTGCTACTTTCTCCATACCTCTCAAAGACGGGGATAATGCACAAGTTAGAATATGTCTTTACACCTATATTCTATCATGAGTCTCCCCAGGTGAAAACTTCACTGCTACAAACAACAATACTGTCAGTCCTATCCTACATACTACCTGTGACGTGGTCTTCTTTGCAACCCAGCTGGAGAATGACCACTTCCAGATCAATACCATCCTTAGAGTTTGATTCCGAGGACTGTGTCATATCAAGTGTCTCAGATTGGATTCTTTAGCAGTAGAGTTTTGGGGATTTATGTGAAAGTTTTTTATTGAAGAGGGCACTCTGGGGAAAGGGAAATGATGGACACAGAATACAGAGGCAAAACTAATTAAGATTGTCTTGTCTGGAGAGTAGCATCCTTCTGGTCGCATAGGGTGTCTCAACATAGGTTTTATACATTTTGAGACAAAGGAGGGACACCTCTATCAATCAGTTATTGGGTATTGACTGCCTAGGCAAGACATAGGGTGTTTAACTTCTCAGGGTAGGTTATCCCAGACTGAGAGTGATTTTTCTAGAGAAGAGGCATCTGTAAGCCCTATCAGCCAACATTTACAACATCTGGAAATGGGGATACAAACCCAGGGAAGTTGGTCACTTAACATTCCCCCAAAGCCTTTATCTCTGAAAACTTCTGGCTTTTGGATACAGGACCAGAAAATCACCTCAGTTTTCTCAAAAAGCAGCTGGAAGAAAGAATATCTCCAATAAAATTTTCTGTAATTCAGAATGGATTTCAAAGATGTCAGTCCAGAAAGGACAGAAAAGTAGTAACATAGAGTTGAAGATGAAAATACTTATAAAACTACTTTAAAATATACTATAAACTCTTATTAAGTATGCAGAACTTTACACCATACATTGTTTCCAATATGCCCCTTTATTAATTTACATATTGTGAACATTACCATAGACGTATAGTGACTGCCAATTGTGTACCATTTGCTGTACAAATCACCAGGACAAAAGCAATAAACAACATGCCTATGTTTCTGTAGTTTACAACACAGAAGGCTTATATTTAAAGATGTAGATTCCAACTGTCAATGGACTATAGTATTAACTTTAACTATATTCCACTGGAGAAAATTTGGAGGGCTAGAAAGAAGCCCAAAGGAGGGAGGGGTTAGTTTTACTAGGAAAATAAAGTAATTCATTAAAAATGACACATAATCTTAAATGTATGTTGAAAAATAAGACCTTGATATTTAAACAAGTCAAATTATTTTGGGAAAATAAAGGAAACCTTTCTAGGAAAAGATATCTTTGTAAACAAGGACATGCAGCCAAAGAAATAATAATAGCCTTTATCTTTTAATTAACCTGAAAAAGTTTTCTCATGGTGCTTCTATTCTTACTCTACATATTTCTTCATTCATTCATTCATTCATTCATTCATTTGCCAATACTGATATGCAAAAGTCATTTTAGTATGCTTATATTCTAATGAGGTTGGGATTTGACAGAGAACTTATTTTATTTTTACTTTATTTTTTTTTAAGATTTTATTTATTTATTTGACAGAGAGAGAGCACAAGCAGGGGGGAGCGGCAAGCAGAGGGAAAGGGAGAAGGAGAAGCAGATTACCTGTCAAGCAGAGAGCCGGATGTGGGGCTCGATCCCAGGACCCCGAGATCATGACCTGAGCCGAAGGCAGACACTTAACTGACTGAGCCACCCAGGCGCCCCTGCAGAGAAGTTATTTTAAATTAATCAGTATTTTAAACCAATTTTTATATGGTAAAAATGATGCTATAACTCTCTGAGTGTTAATTCTCAGTATGCTAAGCAAATCTAGTTGGCCTTTCTCAACACTCAGTACAGAGCAGTAGCTTGGAAAATTATTTCTAAACCTGCTTTGTATTGAAAGGTTAACAAATTTACAGGGGAGCACATTTTCTTGTTGGCCACAGAAAAGCCACTCAAATCTCATGGAGTTTGGACTCTGATATTAATCATTCTTATGTTACAAGTTAATTCCCAAAACTGGTTTCAGTTTAAGATAAAACATGATGTTCTTTTTCATTTTGCCCTTCCTGATTTTACCATACCATTATCTGTGTCTTAAGAAAATTTGTTTGCAACAGACACTGTTTCAGAGGAAAATTAATGTTTATGTGTGAACAGTCATCAGGTAACTAAAAATGAGCATAATTTATTAAATTACTATTATTTGCAACATAGTGTGACAGGTTCTTTTAATACGCGAGCTCCAAATTCTGTATAAACCTGCTAGGAAGGAAACAAACTGGCCCTGGGTGTGTCACCATATTCTTTCCCACTTTATGATTCCTATATAAGTTATTTAAATTATGTTTGTGACAAATTTAGTCACAGTTGATAAATCACATTGATAATTCAAAAATAAAAATAGTTTAAATAATCATACAATAAAGTTGACTAGACAAATATTTCTACTCTGGTTATTGTTGTCAGAGACCTAAAATTTTTCTTCAAATTTTCTAAAACTACTTTGGTTTAAATGCTGTATTTTAAATTACCATTTCTTGTCTTCTGAAGACAGGCACAAAATGTCATATATTGTATGAATCCTTTTATATCATGTACCCAGAATAGGCAAATCCATAAACACTGAAAGATTAGTGGTTACCAGAGGATGGGGGAGGTGGGGATGGGAGTAATTACTTATTGCACAGAATATTTTTCTGGGGTGATGAAAAAGTTTGAAACTAGAGAAAGGTGGTGGTTGCCCACTATTGTGAATGGACTAATACCACTGAATTGTCCACTTTGTAACACTTAATCTTATGAGAATTTCACTTCAATAAAAAAAAAGAAAAAATATATACGGAAGCTTTTCACCTACATTTTAAAAATTACCCAATTTAATTAAAGCTAGATATTTTAAAGGTTATTTTCCTTCACTTTTAATTTTTTTTATTTTCAATATTAATATTCCTTAAATAAGAAATTATTCTCACATACAGCAATATCATTTTTAGATGATTTTTAACAACACTTTGCCTATCTACTTATGTTTTTACCATACCATTCCTTATCAAATACAGTTCTACTCCTTTTCCAAAGAGAATATTCTTGTTTATTTTTTGACTTGCTTATTCACTGTCACTTGGAAAAATCCTGTCACTCAATTTCCAGAATTCTAATCATTTCTTTGACTTTCCTGTCTTCCTAAAATTAAACTGTAAGAATACTCATCCTCTCCTGTCATTTATATCTTATCATCTCTCTCTCTAAATTTATCTAGGGACTCCTTTTTGCCATATATATTATTTTAAAGTCAAATTGCTACATTTTGTGTAAATATGATATATTTTGACAGAAGCATTCATTCAAGAGTTCAAAAAAGCTTGAATGCATAAGTGGAGTGGAGTTATACATAATACAACAGTTTATTTTAGAAAAACATCTAAACTCATCAGGCAATGTATCAGCAAGATATTATTAAGTGCCTACTTTGTACCTAATCTGTGTAAGTCAAGATCCTGGACTAACAAAGCATTTATAGAGCTAACACTAAAATGATGCCAAACGATTACAGAAAAGGGTAAGTGCTTTTCAGAACAGTTTTTCTGAATTTTTACAATGGTAAGTGTGATATTTTTGAAAAAGGCAAATAAGTCTCCCTATTTGAAATAGGAAACATCTTGCAAGATATCATTTATATGTAAGAAATATAGATTAGGGTGAAGGATTGGAGATGGGTTAACCAATTAATTGCCAGGTGTAATAGAAGAGAAAGGAAATGAAATGACATTGCTTGAGGATCTACAATGTACTGATCACCAAAATAGGAATCTTACCATATGTAATAAGTTTAATTTGGCTAAGCTTTTATATATATATTTTGCTTTTATATATATATATATTTTGCTTTTTATTTTTGCCTTTGACAAAGAACATAAAAAGGAAAATATAATCTGGGGTGGCTGGCTGGCTGAGTCAGTAGAGCATGGGACTCTTGATCTCAGGGTTGTGAGTTTGAGCTCTACATTGGACATAGAGCTTACAAAAATATATACATATATATATATACACACAATATAATATATTTCAAGTTTCATATTATTTTTTCCTTCAAGTTGATGAAAGATTGTTTTACTTTGAGAAATACCATTTTTTTCTTGGAAAAAAGCATATAATCAATGCATACTTAGGCAAAAATACACTAAAGATATTCTCTAAAATACAGACATTTGAAGGGAAAACATGGCAAAAGAAGCTAACCATCTCTGCCTACTAATGTAAAAGTCGTTTGGGTCCTCTAGAAAATGTCTTCACTTATCACACATTCATATGGCTGCATATGTACTTGGCAAGTTCTCTGGTTTGGGTTTTTAATTGCTCAGTGGTTCATTTGTTATTTTCTGGTAATTTATGCAGAGTTAGGGTAGAGAGGTACCTCTCTAGGTACCTTTCTTTAAAATGTATGTGCATGCCTTTAAGAATCTCATATTGTAATAGATGTAGAAAGGAACTCACTGAGATTGTTACAGCCTCAATCTAGACTATTTTATTCTATTATTGATGTTTAAGTTACATAATTCAGGAAGTATTCATTTTATACTATTATATTTTCTTGTATTTTTATGTAGGCTAAAGGCTAGGATAAGCCATTCATTGAGGATGAGTGGTTCTTGACTAAAATAAACATTTTTCATTTGTCATTCCAGAAGCCAATCCAGGGCACTTGCTAAAAGCTGACATGCTATGCATTTACATGTTTTGTTAATTGACAATCTCCACTGCTAAGCAGGGGGCTTATATATTCCACTTACTATAGTATTCCTGGATCTACAACAATACCTACTACTTCATAGACACTCTATATTGTTAAATAAATAACTGATGTGAGAATTAAACTGAACATTACTCTAAATCTGTTTTTTCTTCATCATTTTTTAAATTTTATTTTCTAGCAGAAATAATGATTGATAATTTTACAATATTTTTACTTGTATATGGTATTACTAGAACTAGAAAGGTTTAGAAAGTGTGTTGATTATTAAATAGAAATATACTCAGTTGAGTTCTGTGTGCATTAAAGTTGGGGATGCAACAGGGTATCAAAATAGAAATAATTAGAAAACAGTTGCTGGTATGATTAAGCACTGGAGAACCTGTAGAGGTAATAAGTAGCTGGAGTTTATAAGTCCTCCGGTCTTATTATTTCATAATATAATTATCTTCTCCTTCTTAAACAGTTATATGTAAGTTTAAAAGAATTTTCTATTTTGGAATATTAAAATTATAAATATGAATCTGAACATAATAAATATGAAAAGAGGTTTATTTTTAAAACTCCCCATTGGATTTATCACACCCAAGGACCAAATATAGTCAATAAATTTCAGATGCAGATACAGACTTGAATAGTGATAAAAAGTGAGTCATTTAACTCTTAAATAAATAATATATAAGACAAAAAAACACAAATAAGATACAAATACTCTAGTAAGGAAGCAAATTCAGGATAATTATAATAGCTATAGAACACACTATTTCTGAGGATCTCTAACAATTAAATTTAGCCTATAGTTACCATTTGTTACCGCCACATTATGTCAAATTCTCAGAAGTTTGTTCATATCATTAATTTTAAATGCCTTCATTTAAAAGAGTTTGGTTAATTGCAGTGAAATGGACAGACCTCAGGGGCACAAGGCCAGTTCTAGACTCTTTACTAGGATTGAAGTTCCTGAATCAAAATACCTGGGATGATCTGGACAAGGGCATTCAATATGCAGTAACAGAGAACAAGTTTTGCATAAGCCCTATGATTATGAGAAGTTAATGATAACATTTCCAGAGAGGCAACCAGAATTAGAGTCCAACAATTTGATGTAGCAAGCAATATTTGTAGTTTAGGGGAAAGTGCCAGTCTGTATACTGGAAAAAGGTGAAGATTCATTAAGAGCAAAGGTGAGCCCAATCTTAGACAGCACATGGAATGTGGTTTGTAGCAAGAATGAACAGAAGCTCAGGGCTTAGTTTAACAGTCTTTGACTCTTATCTAAACTTGAAGTGATCCTGAGTTGAAGGAGTTGAATTTTGTACTTAAGACCATTATTTGAGGAGAAAGAGAAAGTAGAGACTAAGAAATTCAAGTTAGACAGAATTTGAATTTAGGACTCACTTGAAATAAAATCATTGTTGATAAAAATCATCTGGTAGGAAGCTTAAAAGGGAAGATTATGATTTTTATGAAATGTCAAACATAGTTAATTGAAAATAACAAAACCACATTCAAAATTATAGACATATAACAAATCACAAAAATGTAATTCATAATATATAAATAACATTGGATTTTTTTTTCTACAACCAATTATAAAATTCTGGGAAGCAATTTTTATAAGAAAACTTACTTAAGATTTTAAGTGGTTTCTGGTTTTATGACATGATATTATAATTATTTCTTAAATGGTAGCCCTGGTGGTGATGCTCTTTTGCTTCAGTGAAACATATTATTCAGTGTGATGTTCAGTCTTCATTTTAGCAAAATGAAGAAACATTTTTTTGAAAGAAAATCTCGTGTGGATACTTGTGGTTGGAAAATAGTCATCTATTTGGTCAGACCAAAGAAGAAAGATTGCTGACTCCTTCTCTTTGTCTGCAGATGATAGTTTTACTGTAATACATTAAGTTTCATGTAAAGAAAAATGTTAAGTTGTGATGCTGTCTTTCTAATTATCAAGGGCTTTAATTCATAACAGTTTTCACTCCAACAAAATATAACTCTTATAAACACTGATTCTGGAGACTTACACACAAAATACAGTAAACATCTTGAACAGAAAAAAAGGCTTAAAAATTCTATTAACTATACACTTCTGGAGAGCTAAGCCCTCAATACATATTAAATGCACTACAATCAATTATTTTCTGCCTCATTTACAACAATAACCCACATTTCAGCTCTCAAGCCAGAACAAGCATCATATAATTGCAAAACAAATTTTCTATAGCTTTATAAAGGACATGGTCTTAGATGACTTCTTAGAGCTCTTCATACCCATTTACATATTAATTAATATCACAGGAAATAACATATTTACCAGATACACATACACACTAACTTTTGATATCAGAAATGTGGTTTGTAACGGTGAGCCAGAAGTCGCTCTTTTATTTTGGTCACTGAAAGAAGTGACACATATTTATGCAAGAGATTCACACATTATATTTCATATGGCTAGTTTTATTATTAGTTTATGAATCTACATTATTTCAACTGGTCCACAGGTTTGCCGACTTTGCAGTTTTAATCTACTAAATCTCAATTCCAAGTACTTTCTTGCACAACTCTGAATCGTGACATTTACATGATATTGTGTGCACTGGAGTAACTGATGAGAAAATAAGGAGAAAAAACAAATTGCCCAAGAGGGATTGCAGAAAAAAAAATGGCAACAAAGGAGAACACAGCTTCCCCCTGTCCCCCCACAAAGATCAATTGGATAACTATCTATGAACAAAAATAGCTATAAGAGACTATAAGGGACTGTAAAATCCACTTAGGAAGTTTTAGCAATGCACTAAAACGAACAAAAACACAGAATAATTTGCACAGGGAGAGAAGGAAGACAATTTCTTTTTGCCTTCATCATCCCATCCCCTGATCTGGCATCGTTCAGTGCCAAGAAGGAACTGCCTAGTTAGACTTCCTCTCACCAGGAAAAGAAAAGCAGCATGAGCAGCCGGATCTCCAGCCTCTCAGAGCACCGCAGAAAGGTCCTGTCTTGGTTTTACCCCAACCAGACTGGCAAAACTGAGATGTTTTGAGCTAGCTAGAACCATGGAAGAAAAGCAGAAGTTATTAGTAGCATGCATGCAGCAGGAGAGATATCAGTTCCCAGAAACCTGCTCTGTAGACAAAACCAGCAGAATTTGCCACTGACAAGTCAATGGACAGCACATCCTCTGCAGACACCTTGTGGAGTTTGCCAAATTTCACCCCACAGATATTTGGATTTGCTGATGACAACCACTTGCCAGCCACCTCAGTATCTCCCGGCTCCTTCCACCATCTCCACCCCAACCCTACTGGAACCTAGGACTGGCACTGGCAGCTATCCAACGTCTCTGTACTTGCACTTGTAAGATGCCAGCTACCTGAGTTCTTCCCTGCTCTATCAGAGCCTGTGAGGCATCCTGGTAGCCACCCTTAGCTTCTGCAGCTGCATGAGTGTAAAAAACCAGCCTAGCCCTCCCAGCTGACCCCTACCACTGTGCCCACACTTAGGGCTAGCCCCTCCAGCTGTGTACCTGCACCCCACAGATCTAATGTTCTTCATCATCCTCCACTGCAGTATGCATACCCAGAGGGAGAGTGTGTAGTCAAGAGTGAGCACGTTGATAGCTAAGTCCCTCCCAGCTTTCTGTCACTGGTTAATATCACTACACGCACCTATACCTTACCCTTTTAGCTGTGCACTGGCATGCTCCCAGCCTCACTATAACATCAGTTTCCACCACACTGCACGTGCCTAAGGGGAGAGTGTGCACCCATAGGAGAACAGGATGACAACCAGAGCCCCAGTAGCAGCCAGTGAGCCCACAGTTGTTCCCAGCCCTTACCTACCTACCCTGATCCCCATCACTACATGTGTATCTGCAAATAGCTGTTGCTCCCACATAGGGACCTACAGCTGGCCGTTATAATACCACCAGCCCTCACCACCACCATTGCCTGCCCTGGTCCTTGCCAGTCTTGGGGGCACCATTGAGGACCACAACAGCCCTTAGGGCCACTGCAGACACCCACCACCACAGTGTTTGCTAAGGACCACACAGTTGTTGATATTGTGGAACTCAGTGGCCTGAGCCAAACAGACATTATATTCCCTTGGACTTGTTGCTGCCATGCACCTTTGCACTCAGTGGCCTGCACCACTAGACCCAGAGTCATAGCATGATCTAGCATGCCCCTATCTGAAAGTGAAAGCCTTCCCTTAATGCAGTCTGTGAAGTCTGGAAGATGCTACTGATTCTTCAAATGCACGGACCCCTATGCAAGCCTATAAGGATTAGGAAAAATCAGGAATATATGAGTCCACTAAAGGAATACCGTAAGCCTCCAGTAACTGGCCCCATAAAATGGAGATCTAGGAATTGCCTGACAAAGAATTTATTTATTTATTTATTTATTTATTTATTTATTTTTAAAGATTTTATTTATTTATTTAACAGAGAGAGACTCAGCAAGAGCAGGAACACAAGCCGGGGGAGCGGGAGAGGGAGAAGCAGGCTTCCCGCCAAGCAGGGAGCCTGATGCGGGGCTCGATCCCAGGACCCTGGGATCATGACCTGAGCTGAAGGCAGACGCTTAATGGCTGAGCCATCCAGGCGCCCCCTGACAAAGAATTTAAAATAATTGTTCTACTGATGCTCAGAGAGCTACAAGAGGACACAGATAAACAATTTAATGATATCAGAAAAATAACACAAGAACAAAATGTGAAGTTCAACAAAGAGATAGAAAACATAAAAAAGAACCAAACAGAAATTTTGGTGCTGAAGAAAACAAGAAATGACCTCAATAACTTTTAGCAGTGAACTTGAACAAGCTACGAGAGAATCAGTGAGCTAGAAGACAGTTCAAATGAAATTATCCAGTTAGAGAGGCAAAAAGAAAGATTGAAAAGAAATGAAGAAAGTCTATGGGAAACACTGGATTCCATACAAATAAGTAATGTACCTATCATTGTGATCCCTGATGGAGAATAAAAAAAGAAGAAAGTTTATTTAAAAAAAAAAATAATGGCTGAGAGCTTCCCAAACCTATGGAGAGATTTGGACATCCAAATTCATGAAATCAATAGGTTACCTAAAAATATCACAACAAAACAATCTTCTCCTTGACAAATAATAATGAAACTATCTAAAACCAATGGCAAAGAAAGAATTTTAAAAGCACAGAGAGAGTCCACAATAGCCAAACTATGGGAAGAGCCTAGATGTCCATCAACAGATAAATGGATAAAGAAAATGTGGTGTATATATACAATAGAATATTATGCAGCCATCAAAAAATAAAATCTTGCCATTTGCAACAACGTGGATGGACCTAGAGGGTATTATGCTAAGCGAAATAAGTCAATCAGGGAAAGACAATTATCATATTATCTCAGTGATATGAGGAATTTGAGAAACAAGACAGAGGATCATAGGGGAAGGGAGGGAAAAATGAAACAAGATGAAACCAGGGAGACAAACAGTAAGAGACTCTTTTTTTTTTTTTTAAGATTTTATTTATTTATTTGACAGAGATAGAGACAGCTAGAGCAGGAACACAAGCAGGCTTCCCGCTGAGCAGGGAGCCTGATGTGGGACTCGATCCCAGGACCCTGGGATCATGACCTGAGCTGAAGGCAGATGCTTAATGACTGAGCCACCCAGGTGCCCAACAATAAAGAGACTCTTAATCTCAGGAAACAAACTGAGGGTTGCTGGAGTGGGGAGGGGTGGGAAGGATAGGGTGGCTGGGTGATGGACATTGGGGAGGCTATGTGCTATTGTGAGTGCTGTGAATTGTGTAAGACTGATGAATCACAAACCTGCACCCCTGAAACAAGTAATACATTATATGTTAATAAAAAAATAAAAATTAAAAAAAGCAGTGAGAGAAAAAAAATTGTCATACAAGGGAATTCCCACAAGGTAATCAGTGGATTTCTCAGCAGAGACCTTTAGGCTGGGAGAGAAAGGAATGATATATTCGAAGTATGGAAAGAAAGAAACTGCCAACCAAAATACTTCACTTAGCAAAGCTGTCCTTCAGAACTAAAGGTGAAATGAAGACTTTTCCTAGTAAACAAAAGCTGAGGAAATTCATCACCATTAAACCTGCCTTACAAGAAATGTTGAAAGGAGTTCTTCAAGCTGTAACAAAAGGATGCAAATTAGTAAAGTGAAAACATATGAAAATATACAACAAAATGATGAAGATAATCATAGAGTCAGATTCAGAATACTCTAATACTGTAATATGGTGATATTAATATTAACTACTTAGCTCTGGTATAAAGGTTAAAGGACAAAAAATAAAAATATCTATAGCTTCAACAATTTATTAATAGATACACAAGATAAAGGTATGTAAATGGTGACATAATTATAAAAATGGGCAAGAGTAAAAGGATAGCTTTTGAATGCTATTGAAGTTACAGTATTATCAGTGTTTTATATATAAATATACAAGTATATAAATCATGTATATATATATAAATATATAAATCAGTGTTTTAGGTAAGCCTCATGAGAATCATAAGAAAAAAATCTACTATAGATACACAAAAGATAAAGAAAAGAGAATTAGAAAAGGTAAAGAGAAGGGAATCAAACCATATCACTATGGAAAATCATCAATTTACAAAGGGAGGCAGCAAGAAAAAAAGAAGAAGAAAAAGAAAAATGGAACTACAAAACAGCCAGAAAACAAATGTTAAGATGGCATTAGTAAGCCCTTACCTATCAATAACTACCCTAAATATTAATGGATGGAATTCTCCAATCAGAAGATATAGAATGGCTAAAAAAAAAAAAAAAAAAAAAATCCAGTTATATTCTCCATACAAGAGACTCACTTAAGTTTTAAGGACACATATAGGCACAAAGTAAAGAAATGGCAAAAGATATTCCATGCAAGTGGAAATAAAAAGAAAGCAGCTGTGTCTGTCCTTATGTCAGACAAAATAAACATCAAAAAATAGTAACAAGGGACAAAGGCGGTCATTATGCAATGATAAGGAAGCTAATTCATCAAAAACATAACAATCATAAATATATATTCATGTAGCATTGGTTCACCTAAATATATTAAGCAAATACTAACAGAACTGAAGGGAGAAATAGACAACAGTTCAGTAATAGTAGGGGAATTTAATACCCAACTTTCAACAATAGATAGATCATCCAGACAAAAAAATCAACAAGGAAATACTGGAGTTGAACCATATTTTAGATAAAACGGAACTAACAGGTCTATACAGAACATTCCACTTTACAGAAGAATATAAATTCTTCTCAAGCACACATGGAGCATTCTCCAGGATTGATCACATGATAAATCACAAAAGAAGTCTTAGCAAATGTAATAGGATTATAATCATACCAAATATCTGTTGGCCAATATGATATAAAACTAGAAATCAATAACAAGGTGAAATTTCACAACTATGTAGAGATTAAACAACTTGCTCTTGAACAAACAATGGGTTAAAGAATAAATCAGTGGTGAAATAAAAAAAATATATTGAAACAAATGAAAAGAGAAGCATAACTTATCAAAACCTATGGGATGCTGCAAAAGCAGTTTTAGGATAGTGATAAATGCCTACATAAAGACACAAGAAAAATCTCAAATAAACAATGTCACTTTATACCTCAGGAACTGGAGAAAGAGGAAAAAACAAAAACAAAAACAAAAACCTGAGCCCAAAATTAGCAGAAGGTAGGAAATAAGATCAGAGTGGAAATAAACAAAACAGAGACTGGAAAGACAATTAAAAAAAAAAATCAATGAAATCAAGAGCTGTTTTTTGAAAATATAAACAAAACTGACAAATCTTTAGCTGGACTAACTCAGAAAAAAAAGAGGGGGGTCAGAAATAAAATCAGAAATGAAAGATAAGACATTACAACAGATACCATAAAAATACAAAAATCACAAATGATTATTACAGATAATTATACACCAACACACTGGATGACCTAGAAGAAACGGATATAATTTACCAAAGAAATAGAAAATTTGAATAAACTAATAATGAGTAAAGAGATTGAATAAATAATAGAAAAACCCTCCCAACACAGCAAAGCCTAGAAACAAATGATTTCACTGGTGAATTCCACTAAACATTTAAAGAAGAACTCACTAATAGTTATAAAACACTTTCAAAAAATTGAAGAAGAGAAAACACTCTCAAACTAATTTTATGAAGCTGGCATTAACCTGATCCCAAAGCCAGATAAGGGCACTACAAGAAAATAAAACTATATACCAATAACCTTGATGAATATATATGGAAAAATTCTCAGCAAAATATTAGAAAACCTAATTCAATAACATATTAAAAGATCATTCACCATAATCAAGGGGGATTTATCCCTGGGATGCAAGGATGGTTCAACATATGCAAATCAATAATGTGATACACTATATTAATATAATGACAGATAAAAATCATATGTTCATCTCAATAAATGCAGAAAAAACATTTTAAAAAATACAACATTCTTTCATGATAAGAACCTTCAACAAGCTGGATATAGAAAGACATACTTCAACACATTAAAAGTCATATATAACAAACTCACAGCCAACATCATACTTAATGGTGAAAGTTTGAAAGCTTTTCCTTTGTGAACAGGAAAAAGACAAGGGTGCCCACTCTCACCACTCCTATTCAACATAGTACTGGGAGTCCTAGCCCAAGAAATCAGGCAAGAAAATGAAATAAAATATATCAAAATAGGACAAGAAGAAGCAAAATTGTCTTTGTTTGTAGATGATATAATATTATATAGAGAAAATCTTAAAAACTCCACCAAAGACTGCTAGAACTAATCAACAAAGTAAAGTTAGAGAATATAAAGTCAAAATACAGAGAATAGTTGCATTTCCATACACAATCACCAAAACGTGAAAAAAAAAAAAAAAACAACTCATTCACAATTGAATCAAAATAATAATAATAATAAAATACTTAGGAATTAGTTTAACCAAAGAGGCAAAAAATCTGTATACTAAAAGCCACAGCTTTGGTTAAAGAAAATGAAGAAGAAACAAATAAATGGAAAAATATTCCATGCTTATGAATTTGAAGAAAAATTGTTATTAAAATGCTCATGCCATCCAAAGCAATATACAATTTGATGGCTAAATGTAAATATCACAATCCCTGTAAAAATTTCAATGACATCTTCCCCAGAAAAAGAAAATAAAAACTATCCTCTAATTTATATGGCACCCCAAATAGTCAAAGAAATCCTGAGAAAAGTTAACAAAGCTGGAGGCATTACACTACTTGATTTTAAACTATATTACAAAGCTATAGTAATCAAAACAGTAAGTAGGGTTCTGGCTTAAAAATGAACACATAGATTAATGGGACAAAACTGAGAACAAAAACAAATCTTTGCATATATGGTCCATTAATACTTACAAGGTATCCAAGAATACTCAATGGGGAAAGGATAGTGTTTTTCAATAAATGATGTTTGGAAAAGGAAAGCCACGTGCATAAAAATGAAATTGGATCCCTATCTTACACCACTCACAATAATTAACTCAAAATGGAATAAAGTCTTAAAGATCTGATGTGAAACCATAAAAATCCTAGAAGGGAAAATCCTTTGATCTAGATCTTGGCAGCAATTTTTCTAAATACGACACCAAAAACAAACAACAAAAGGAAAAATCAACAAGTGGGAATACATCAAACTAAAAATCTTCTGCACAGCAAACAACAATAACAGCAATAAACACACAAACACACAAAATGAAAAGACGACTTATAGAATGGGAGAAAATATTTGCAAATCACATATCTGATAAATATGTGAAGAACTCATTCAACTCAAAGCAAAAGAAAAAAGAAAAAAAAATCCAATTAAAAACTGTAGAGAGGACCTGAATAGACATTTTTTTCCAAAAAAGACATGAAAAGGTATATGAAAAGTTGTTCAACATTACTAAACATCAGGGAAATGCAAATCAAAACTACAATAAGATGTCACCTAACACCTGTTAGGATGGTTATCACTGGAAAGACAAAAGATAACAAGTGTTGGTGAGGATATGGAAAGAAGGGAACCTTTGTGTGCTGTTGGTAAGAATGTAGATCGATACATCCACAATGGAAACCAGTATGGAGATTCCTCAAAAAAATTTAAATAGAAGTACCATATGATCTAGCGATCCTACTTCTGGGTATATATCTGAAGGAAATGAAATCAGGATCATGAAAACATATCTGAGCTTCTATGTCCATTGCTGTGTGATTCATAATAGACAAGATACGGAAACAACCAGAGTGCCAGTCAATGGAAAAATGGGATAAAGAAAATGTGATATGTATACACTAAGATATTGTTCAGCTGTGAGAAGAAAGGAAATCCTGTCATTTATGTCAACTTTGATGAATCTTGAGGGCATTATGTTAAATGAAATAGTAAGAGAAAGGCAAATACTTCATGATATCACATATGTGCAATCCAAAAAAGCAAAACTCAAAGAGAATGAAAGGGTGGTTACCAAAGGCTGGGGGTGGGATGAAGGGAAAACTATTGTTCAAAGGTACAAACTTCCAGGTGTGCCTGGTTGGCTCAGTCATTAAGCGTCTGCCTTCGGCTCAGGTCATGATCTCAGGGTCCCCGGATCGAGCCCCACATCAGGCTCCCTGCTCAGTAAGAAGCCTGCTTCTCCCTCTCCCACTCCCCCTGCTTGTGTTCCTGCTCTCGCTGTCTCTGTTTCTGTCAAATAAATAAATAAAATCTTTTAAAAAAATTAAAAAAAAGAGTCACCCCACCTTTAGTCCAATGGTGCAAGCCAGTGAGGACCCAGGTGGTGGCCCGTTGGCTGGGAAAAAAAAAAAAAAAGTACAAACTTCCAACTATAAGATTAACAGGTTTTGAGACTCTAACATACAGGAAGTTTGATTACAGCTAATAATACTGTATTATATACTTATAAGTTGCTAAGAGAGTAAATCTTAAATGTTACCACTACAGAAATAAATGATTATTATGTGATGGGATGGAGGTGCTAGCTAATGCTATGCTGGTAATCATTTTGCAGTATACAAATGTATCAAGTCAACAGTTGTAGACTTTAAACTTATACAATGTTATATGTGTATAATATCTCAATAAAGCTGGAGAAAAAAAAAAGAATAAGTTGCCAAAGAGGAATAACTGGACTAACAATACAGATAGATTTCCCATCATAATCTAGCAGAGGACCTTTTTTATTTTCTTTTTTTTAAAGATTTTATTTATTTATTTGACAGAGAGAGACACAGTGAGAGAGGCAACACAAGCAGGTGGAGTAGGAGAGGGAGAAGCAGGCTTCCCGCTGAGCAGGGAGCCTGATGCGGAGCTTGATCCCAGGACCCTGGGATCATGACCTGAGCCGAAGGCAGACACTTAACAACTGAGCCACTCAGGCGCCCCCCTTTTTTATTTTCTAAGCCTTATAAAATATTTGCTAAAATGAAATAAAAACTTTAATGACTAAATATAGTTCTTCCATGTCCATTGGATATAAGGCACATGTTTAAGATTTTATCTACATAAGAAAGACTATATAATTTTGACCTTAATAAGGTATACCATGAAAAAATGAAAAAAAGACAAATATAATCAAGATAAAATGTGTTATCAAATATCACGATATTTGAAATTTATTTATAGGCATGGAGTTTTATAGAAATTCAGAGATTTAAAAATTAAATAAAAACAGCAAAAATAAAGTAATAGCTATACAGAATGTTTAATATTTGATAGTGTCCTTTATGATTTATCATATTTAACTACTAAAATGAAGACAAATGTTTGTTATTCATATTATATAGTTCATAAAACTGAAAGTTAAGGTAACAATCACACAATACTAACAAATGATAGAATAAGAATAAACCATACATCTTCTGAATGCAATATACCCATTCCTTTTCCATTTCTGTTAGACCTTTATTTTACATATCCATATTTCACAAAGATCAATTATTATCAAACATAAAAATTATATATTCTAAAATGTTCAGTGTGATTACTTATTCATTCAACAAGCATATTTTAATCATATCCTAGGTTTTCTAGTTTTATGCAAACTGAAAGAAATAGTCTGATGGCTCATTAACATGTGGATTTTAAGCTACTTGAAAGGACTTATAAGACATAAGGCTATATAGCACGTGTCTGTAACTTTTGAGATAAAAGATGTGAAAGATCAATTTGGAGCAATATTAAAAAGATAAATCTTCAAGGAAAACTGAGTTACAGGCTATGACTTATAAGAATTAATATTAGATTTGTAAAAAGATTTGTTAAAGATGAATGAAGTGTGGTATTTGTTATGTGTGGCCTATGTGGAATTTGATTTGACTATCAGATAGGGCTGTTTTCCAGTAATGGAATAGATTGGTTGACTGATTGATTGTGTTGTGTGTGTGTGTATGTGTGCTTACAAAAGGAAATAATTTAGTTTCTGAAAGCATGGACTGAAAAAAAAGGAGGTATGTGAGATTAATCAATCATTGACGCAAACATCATTAGAGCTTCTTGGTATAAGGTAAATAAAACGGAATGTGGAAATTTAAAGATAGAGAAGCAGAAAACTACACAAGATCCTCCAGGTCCTCCTTGTTTCACACAGGTGTATTTAGGTCAGGCAGAGCTGGGTATTTTGTGCAGTGTTCAAGAAGTGGGAACTCTTTTCCTATTTATTTTTTTAAGATTTCTAGATTGAATTCAGAGGTAGTAAGTACCATCTAGTTGAGTATGTAAAACCAAGGGCACCTATGTCCAGGAAGGGAGTTCATAAATACTGTTTAAGGTGCCTGCAACACTGTTGAAACTTGGCACACAAGTGTGCTGATGTTAGGAGATGCTTTGCTACTTGTCCACTGAGAGGGATCGTGCATCTGAAGCCCCTGGCTGCCAAGCACAAGAAAAGGCAAGGGGTGGATTTGCTAAGGACATTCTAAACCAAAGGGTTAATTCTTCTCCTCAGTTTCCATCAGTAGAACATAATTTCTAAATGGCAAAAGGTTTGTCTTTTTTGTTTTGCTTTGTTTTCAATCCTTGGAACCTAAAATATGCTGAATAAGTGTTTGTTGGGTGAATGGTAGAGTAAAACTCAGTTAAGACACACAATTTTGTTTTACTGGCTTTCAGTTTTTATGTTAAAACGAACATCTTTAAATACTCTTATGTTAGAATATCTCTGATGTCCTTTTCAGGTCTGAGAATGTATGATTTTATAAATTAAGGTTAACCATGATATTTAAAAACTAATGAAAGCTATGTACTTATTAAGAATTTTAAACACCATATTTTCTGTTCTTTCAAATTTTCTAGCAAATACAAAGAAAAAAATAGCAAATACAAAGGAAAAAAATAGTTTCTTCCCTCTGTATGTGATAAATCAATTATATTGCTAAAATCTTTATACTGTAAATAA